>NC_057791.1:23444715-23757397 GCF_014905175.1 Aphidius gifuensis | reverse complement strand
AAATTTAAATTACAAAAATACATATAAAAATTTTTTTTTCATACAATCTTTGACTAGTCAATTTTTTTATTATTAAATTCAACTTTTCCACGAAAGCTCGGAGCTTTTTTTTATTATTATTTTTTAGATATTTTATTAATATAATTAATATAAAAGTAACAAGTATTTTTAAAGATCAATAAACTTAAAATTTTGTACAATAATATTTAAATTATCAATTCATATTTATTTATTAATATTTTGTTTAACATTTCTTTTACGTCATTATTTTGTTTTTTTTTTTGTTCAAGTATTGCTTACTCTGTGAGTGCATTGGGGACATCACAGATGACACAGAAGACAAGGGTGCAGGAAAAACAATTAAGAGTAAAAAACTGAGACACAACAAAAGGGAGATAGATAGAAAAAAAAAAAAAAATCGCCTTGCATGATAATGCAATGTAACCTCGAGGCACAAATGATACGATAAAGGCGAGACGACGACATCACGAGAAAAAAATAAAAAATAAATAAAAGATGGAAAACAACGATGGGTTCTTACTTTGCATTCCTTTGTGCACCCTTCTAGATTTACTTTTTTTTTTTTTTCAATTTTATTTTCTTCCATCTCTTCCATATATATCCACCCATCTATCCACCCACCCACCGACCCAACCACCCTTCTATCATACCATCTGTGTCTCTTGAAGCTTGAACTAACGCCCGAGGTTTTTTTTTTCTCTTTTTTATTTTCTTTTTTATGCACTTGTCTACTTCAGATGCGTTCATAAAGACATACACCACGAATTTGTCATTGTGGGTGTTTTTTTTTATTTTTAAATATTTTTTTTTCACTCAGATTGCAAGGAGGCCGTGGAAGAATTGAGATGTTCGAATGAAGTGGAAAAGAAAAAAACGATTGAGAGTGAATATAACGAGAATGCATTTTAAAAGTACTTTTTTAAAATTTTTTTTTTTAATCATTTTGTTATTATTATTTATTATAATTATTTTTTATTCTTTTGTATATTTTTTTTAGTATTTTAAATATCTTCAAACGAATGATGTCTTGAAAAAATATATTCGTAATAGTTTCCTTTATTTAAAAATGATAAAAATAAAATTTTTAAATTTTTAAATTTTATTTATTGTATTTATTAATTGGTGAAATAAATATTGATAAATTTACTTTGATATTTAATTGATAGAATGGAATAAAAAGTAGTCAATTCGATTATTATTACTATGTGTTTTAATTATTATATTGAATAATAATTTTTATTTATTTATAAAATAATAATTTATCAAAAGTTTATTAATTACGTTCAATTTTTTTTGCTGTTTTTTTGGATTGTTTGTATTTGAAAGATTGTTGGGTTATTAGAGGGGGATGACCAGCCCTATTTACTTGTATTTTATTATTTTTATGATTATTTTTTCAACCCCTTCGAGACCGACGGTCGATGGAAGCGCTATCTTACGACAAGTGGCCGAACAGAGCAGGACTATCGGACAAGTTTTGACCGTCTCCTTCCTTTCCAGCGAATTAATTAATCATTTTAATTGATTTAATAAATAAATCATTTTATTATTTATAATAAATATATATTTTTATGATTTTTAAATACATACCCTTTATTGTTTCGGCAACTGCACACCAGCCGGCTCTCCGTTAGGGCGTCATTCGTCAATCTGCAAAAAGCCAATAAAATCATTGGCATTTTTTCTCTCTCTATCTATCTCTCTTGTTTTCTTAATTAAATTAAATTATATTTTTTTTTTTTTTTCTTTGGGTTTTTAAATGATATACTAATAAACAAGCAACTGTTAATTACAAAATTTAAAATACAAAATAATAAACTTGATAAAAGACAAAAAAAGATAATTTTTTTTTTTCACACATGGATGACTATGAAATGACGCATTAATGACATTTTTATTTTACTATTATGTCATCGAGTCATTGAATTTCTTGACGACATAAAATACACGCTAATGATGACAGATAAAGAAAACAAGAAATTAAAAGATATTTAATTTGAAAAAATAAAATAAATCTTTTTTATAAAAGAAAAAAAAAGAAAATTTATGAGAAAAGCTCTTTATTTTTTGTGTTCTTAGAATTGAGAAAAAAAATGAATTAATAATAAATAGTTGTTTTGGTTAACCCGAAGGCGGAGAATACATTTTATCATTTTTAAAAAATTTTTTTTCTTTTCTTACTCGAGATATAATTAGCACGTCTTTACACACAACGACGAGTGAAAACAATAAACTCACGTATAATTAGTATGCATTGGTAGTGTTGGGCACCTGCTTTATCTTTTTTTTTTTTTTTTTTATATACTTTTACAACTCTTATTATCCCTACTTTTTTAAAAAACTCTATGGACCAAGTAACGTCGCCTCTGTCTTTTCCCTTTTTTTTTTTTAAATTTTCTTTTTGTATATTCATCTCTCATTTACCCTGAAAACTTTCATATGCAAGTCTAATTTTAACGAAGCTTTTATTCACAAATTTATCCCTTGATATTATATTTCTATTAACTTTTTCTTACGACAATAAAATGCAATTTTTTTTCATCTAAAATGGATTGATTTTTCAATTTAAAAAAAAAATAAAAATCGTTGAAATAATACAAAACTATTTTCAAATAATTATTTATTGTTATTTTCCGTAATTATAGCTTAAAAAAAACTGCAAAAATAAAAACATTAAATGCGTCATAATTGACATCGTAACAATCATCAAATTGTCGTGCGAGAAAGTTTTTGAGTAGTAAATAAATAAAACATTGAGATGGTTTAGGGTTAAGAGGTCACAGGAAAGTGTTGTCAAGTCAATTCCCACACAAACGATTTAAGTCATCAATAATACTGCATAAATATTAATCAAATGAATAAAATGAATAAAATGAATAATTAATTTTTCAAAATAAAAAACCATATTACAGTCAATGTCACAAAAAAACTTTCAATTATATTTACGAAGACTGTAATTGTTAAATTTTAAATATAATTTTAAAATTTTTAAATATATAAACGAGGGGATAATTAAGCCACCGATAATGAGTATAAATTTTTCTATTAAAAAAAAAGGGAGATTTAAATTAGACTATTTAAAATTGGAAATTTGTGTTATCCTATTATTGTATTGAGGTGTTTGACATCAGAGAGAGAGAAAGCTCTGATCGTTATATATTATCACTGTGTTTATATAATTCAATCTGGTTAACGCATTAAATTGTTTACATGTAATCAAATAAATAAATAATTATATTAACACACTCATAAAACATCGACGCACATTTATGAATAAATTTATATGTGGTTGGGTTAAATATTTTCATTTGTTTGGGGTTAATTAATATCGATGCTTTTTGACCGTTGATAATTTTTGGGTCACAATTATTACACTGATTAACACCGTTTAAATTGTTTTAAATTTGCTATGAATGAGATTTGTTTTTTTTTTTTTTTAAATAATAAATTGATTTGACTGTAAAAACTTGTTTCTTTTTACTTTATTTTATTGAGATTAATTGTTGTAAGACATAAATAATTGTAAAAAAATTTTTCAAACAAATTATCAATTAAAAATGATATAATTGCCATTAAAAATTGTGGTTATTCTTTGCCGAGACGTAGTATTTTATTAACAACTTAATTCAATAACTCGAGACTTTGTATTGCCGGAAAAAAAAAATACAAATCTCAAGTAATTTGGAAATGAGCCCAGAAGCGAAGAATTTGTGTTGATATTACTTGGAAGTAATTTTATTTACGGTTCACTTATTTAATGAGCAGCTTAAAATTTATATAAATCTTAGTAAATTATTTTTGTTGATAAAAATAAATTTTTCTTTTATTTTGTAAATGTTTTTGTTTTTAGATATGAAATTTCAATGTAAATTGTCATACTTGATATGGAAAAGTGTCAAACTAAATTGAGACAACATACAAAATATGTCTTGATATCAATTAAAAAAGTTGGCTTGAAATGTGAGTCAATTTTATGAATTAAAAAGTTTTAAATCCAAAAAGCCATATATAATATTTTTGAATAGTGGTGTAGTTTACCCAAAGGGAATTCTAAGAAATTTGTAATTGTGAGATTGTATTTTGAATACTTGAATCCCCTTGTGATACTTGTATTTTCAAATTCAATTCGTCGATGTCATTTTCGTCACAAATTGCCTCAACGTTTATTTTAATTAAGAGATAAAATAAACCAAGTTTTCAGAATAGATTACAGTTAAGATTTTGATAATCAAAAGTTTTGACAAGACATGTATAAAATAAATTATCAAAACATGTATACATTAAACATGAATAAATTAAAAATTGAATTTAATATTGTTTATTGCATAATAATAAATTATTTTTATTAAATATATATTTATATATTTAAGTTGTAGTAAAAAGAGAAAAGATTCTATACATTTTATGTCATGCTTTAATACTGGATAAGCATTGTTTGTCCCCTTTGCTTTCATTTGAAAAATAAACATTGAAAGTTGCTAAAAATGATAAGCCACTGTACTTTATTTCCCCTCAGTATTAAAGAACAAAAAAAAATTTTTTTTCATATATAAATTCAAGTACTACTGATTATTTTAAAACTTGATTTATTTATCATTATAATTCAGACACAAATTGGCAAGAAAAAAATTTAAAATATCAATTTTCACATTTTCATTTTCATAATTAATTAATATTAATAATTGTCAGGTCAATGTACGTAAAAACTAAAAATAAAAAACAAAAATAAGCATTTTAAATTAAAAATAAAATTATATAAATTAAAATAAAATCACAGACATGTAAATTTGATAAAATTTTTTAATATTAATTTATGATAAATAGCTGTAAAATTAAAATGAAATTAAAAATTATCAAAAGGATATAAGGATAATTGAGGATTTGGATAAAATAAAATTAAAAATATAAGAAAAAATACACAAAAAACAACAAAAATATTAAAAATTATATTTCAATGATGAATGAAATAAAAGTAAAACATATACATAATATAATATAATTGTACACAACACATTGACATCGTTCATGAATAATGAGGTGGTAAATTAAATTACTAACAGCGGAGTTATCGGTTAACACGTTCGAGTCTCTGTGCAACCCCTGTTCATAACACGTCTTTTATATTTTTTGCCCCTTTTTTTCTATCTCGCATTATTTTTAATTTTTTAAATATTATTTATTTATTTTTATAATTTGACCCTGCTTGATGACTGTGTTCGGTCACGGCCACCACAAACTCATACATATATTTTTTCAAATCAATAAAAAATAAATTGATTAAATTAATTATTTTTTCTTCTTCTTTTTATATTTTTTTTTTTGTGTATTATTTAATTAATAATATTACACTTGTGTATATGTGAATGACCGAGGTATTATTCTCTAAAAAAATAATATAAAATAATTTTTTTTTCTCACAAATATTCACTTAAAATGAATCAGTAAATTTTTTAACTTTTGATAACATAATCACAGCTAAACACCTCGGTTATTCACTTATCATAAAACAATTTATCATCATTAAATTCACCCCTTATTCAATAAATCACCCTCACCTCATAAATAATAAATCAAATAATTTTTAATAATTAAATAAATTAAATAAACAATCCCATAATAAAATCATCACATGAAATTATAAAAATCGCCAAAAAAGCTCATATAAAATTCCACTGAACTATTTATTCTCACCTTAAATATCATTAAAATCACAAATCCACATTAACAAATTAAATAAAATAAAAAAAAAAAATTAATTCATCATTAAAAAACGTTATTATCCAATTTTAAACGTCAAGTTTTCATCAAGTAGAATAAACTTGTTTTAGTCAGCCACTTTTAAAAACCATTAAAACCATTACAATAAAATAAACCAATACCATTGTTAATATCACATTAAATTATAAATAATTAAAATCTAAATAAATATATTTATAAATGTTTAATAATTAATAATAATCCATTGTTGTTGAAAGTCACTTTACACCAAAACCATGTGTAACACTTGTCTTAAAATCAACAAAAAAAAAAAGTAAATAAATAAAAACAAAAAAAAAAAAAAACAATATTAATATATAATAAACAATTGTCAACAAATTTTTAAATTGTTAAATAATTAAAATTATTTAATTTGAGGTATGTACTACCGTTCGTGTTGACTGTCTTGTCACAAGTGTACCACCTTCTACGTTACGTGTTACACTCGCGTCTCAAGTTATTCTAAAGTTGTCTTTATATTCGACTATAGTCTTTTTGAATTAGAAGGGATGAAGGGAGGTTATTTTGAATTGGTTGACGTATATAATGGTAGTAGGGATAAGTGTTATTTTAAATATATATGTATATTTAAAAAGGGGAGGGGAGAGAAGCGCGTGTATCAGTGGTTATATTACAAGGAACGCGTCTTAAGTGATTTTAGCCTAGCTGGTCAGCCGGCAGCTCCGTATTATGAGGCCGCCGCTTTACTACTGACAGACGTAAAGACCACCCTTACCCTCAATTTTAAGAGGGGAGTAAGGGGGAGAGTTAGAACAGGCAAATTCAACCCCCTTCCTATCCAACAACAATTTTCTTTTTTTTTTTTCTCTTGTTTTTCATTTGTTTTTTGTTTTTTTTTTTTTTCATGCAAATTTCATGTATGTGTGAGAAAAGTGAGTGAGAGAAAAAATTTGTATGTATGTGTTCAAATTCAAGTCATCCCTTAGTACGAAAATTCCACCTCCACAAAGATTATTTTGCGCAAACGCACTTTGATTATGAGGGTAGTCTTATCCCCTCTATTTAAAATTTCCAAGAGGAGTATTTCACCCCTCCAGACAATGTATATGTATATTTTTTATCCTTTTTTAATTTTTGCACTACTACTTGTATTAGTACTACTACTACTATTATATTACTACCACATTTTACGTTTGTAAATATTCACAAAAACCCCACCAGTTTCTCATTCAATCCACCACCATCAAACTACCCTTCTTCTGATATCACACTATCTACCCTCTCTTCTTTTAATTTATACATGGTTTTTTTTTTTTTTTGCATCAAGTTCTGTAATCTTCTTTTTCATTCTTATTTTTTTTCTTAGAATTAAAAATATTTTTGGACAATTGAGCTTTTGTTTTTTTTTTTTTTTTTTTACACAGTTAACCGTATTTCACCCCGTAACTTGTTTTTCAGCCCTTTTTTTATTGCTGATTCAACTGGACCCTCGGACAATTTTTTTAACATCTTTTTGAATATTCTCATTACGTTTGATGATTTTACCCTTTTTTTTTTTTTTTTTTTTCGTCTTATAACTGATTATTTTATTAAGCCTTTTTCTTTATCCTTTTTACAAACGATTTAAAATTTTTTTTTTTTTTTTTTGGTAATTGTTGAGAATTATATTTCCTTTTTTTAAAGAAATATTAAAGATTTGATTTTATATTTTTTAAGCTGTCAATATTTCTGTCAAATGACATGTATATTTATTTTTTTTTTAAACAGAAATACAGTAACATTGTGTTTTTTTATTTCCTATAAATACTAAAAAAATTATAAATAAAATTTTTTTATTATTTACTGTTATATCAATGTATCATGCAGAATTTTTTTTTCAAGATATTATTTTGATGAAATAAAATAGTCATGTTCGTGCAGTTGAAACAACTGATAATAATCATCAATCTACAAAGTATCATCGAAAACAATTTTTCAATTTTTATCATTGTATAAATAGCAAAATTTTATGCATCAATTTATCAATCGACATTTGAGAAAATAAATAATATCCACATTAAATTGCAAAAATTTATAACATAAGCAAAATTTTATTCTAAAGAATAATTTAATTACTAAAATGTTGATCAAGTACAAATCATAAGTTGTAATTAATTTAATACTTGGTTCATTTTGTTAATAAAAATTGTTATTTTTAATTTTTTTTTTTTTCAATTGTATGAACCAACTCCCACCAAATACCAATCCCACTACAATATATAATATTCATTAATACTTTTGTCCCCCGATGTATTTTTTCCCCCTCCAAAAATATTCACATCACAGCAATTGTTTATGACACGATTCGTTTCATTATTAGCTGTTTATAGTAAACGATCGATCGACCACTCGCGACCACTATTCACTATTCCAACAACCAAGCTAAATCAACTTCCGTTATTCAACCGCACATTTGCACCATGTGATCTGTGATACCAGTGTTACTAGTACAACTATCAACCCCTCTGTACATCAACCGGTTACACTAGTTATTTTTAATATTCAAAAAAGTATTTGATTATTATTTGTATATACTTTCAAAAGAAATAAATTTATTCTTTTTTTTTTTTTATTTATACTTTTCAAGGACATTATCAACTTTATAAGGATAAAAAAATTCAATGCTTTTTTGTTCCGAATGATTTTATTTTAAGTTGAAATTTTTTTTTAACAAATTTAAATTTTGTTTTCTAATTGTTTATTTGATTTTGAATGTTTATTATGATTTTAGTTATAAGGATTGATAGTTAATTTGAAGAAATAATAAAAATGAATTTACGTTTGCCGTCGGAAACTAGCGAGGGCTCTTTCCATGTCTGACCAGTATGGACTAACGCTCCTTCGAATGAGTCAATGTAAAAGGAATATCAAAAAATAATATAGCACTTTGATTTATTTAATAAAGATTATAATAATTTTATGCAGTAAATTCAAGTGTCAATTTTATACTGATTGATAATTTAATTATTGATAATAAGATAATTTGATAATTTAAAAAATAGAAGCTTATTTAATTTTCATAGGTTACAATTTTTGAAAATTAAATGATATAAATTTTTCTAATTAATTTTAATCATTGTTTTTTTGATGTAATTTAATAAATACGTTACAAGTACTGACCACTAAACTTTGACATGTATTGTAAATTTAATTTAAAATTTTACAAAGTAAAAATTAATTTAATTTAAAATTTATTGAATTAATTAGATGTAATTAAATAAACATATTGAAAAGAAATTTTTTATTCAAAAAATTTAACATTTAATATATTTTTTCAAACGCGGATTCAAAATGTTTTTAATAATTTTTTTTATTCGTTAAGATAATGCTATCTGTGTCTCTACACTTGTAACGTTTATTATTTAAAAAAAAAAAATATTTTTGATAAATCAATGACACTGAATATTGTGAATACCTAGTGTGTTAAAAAAATATAATAATTCACCACCTTAAATAATTTAAAAATATAAAAAAATAATATAAATCACAAATAAATGTGAAAAACTTTCACCATCAAATTTGGACACTTGACAGATCTCTCTCTAATTGATCCGACAAACTGTCCAAATGACAACAAAATTATCCAACAAAAATACTGTCACAAGTCACTGTAACACACACTGTCACATATTTTAATCACAATTCCAGATGTTTTTATTTGCCAAATATTTGCCGGTTGATATCTAACACCTCCCCAAATAATACAAGAATAAACAAACCAACAAACAATATCTTCAGTGATGACAAAAAATAAATATTAAAAAAATTAAAACAAAATTTAAAAACACTCAATCAATTAATAATCAAGTCAAATGCATTGAGATGATAAAAATTAAATATTTATATCCCCAGATTACTCACCTCACGTTCTGACGAAGATGACAAGTAGTTTTTTAACAAACAAAATTAAAAAAATAAAATAAAAATTAATATTTTCCGTCCATTGGCCCTTCGCAAGAGCCGGCTGCGGAACAATATCACCGTAAACAAAACACACAGTAAAAAAAACTTCAACAGTTTCCAATAAGGTTAAAAAAAAAAAATTAAAAAAAAAAAAAATCCCTCGTCAATCCAATGTTATCTTAAAACTATATATCAAGTTTTTTTTTTAAATTTTTAATTAAAAAAATTAAAAAATTCCACACACATATACCACACTAATAAATAATTGTAAAAATTGTTTTTTTTTTTTTTTACTACTACTAATTATTTCACAATGATTTTCTATTATTAGAAAAAAAATTCAAAACAAAAGAAAAAAAAAAATTATTAAAAAAAGCTCCTTGTGCGCTTTTTTTTTTTTTATAATTTGTTTTTTTAAATTTTAAAGAAATTTTTTTATCACGGGAGCTAAAAAAATTTAAGTGTAGCGCGAACTTGTGGGGTTGCGGGCTTGCAAGCGCACTGGCGGTGGTGGCCGTTCGCGTAGGCGGAGAAGATATCACGGATGCTGTTGTCAAAGCACGCGTCAGCCGGTGGTCCTCTTGGTCCGTACAGTGGCGCCCCTAGATAATATATTTGCAAGCTTGCAAGTTGTCGGGGAAATGAAAGGAAGAAATGCAAAAAAAGAAAAATTAAAGTGAAATAGAAATAGCTTGAATGAGATGTTAGTAAGAGAGTACGAAAATATACATTGCGCACTAAAATTATATTGAACAGAGTAACCGACAAGTATTATAAAATTTTTCGTATGTATATGAGAAAGATGTGGCTATTGGTAGATTGAATAAAGACAGTAAACACTTGAAGCTTGCAGCTTTCTATTTAAATGAGAGGGATGAAAATAAGCAAGCACGTTGAGTAAAAGACAAAGATAAATTATTGTAAATTATTACTAGGTAAAGAAGGACATGTGCAATGGGATATTGACAAAGTAAGAGCTTTTAATGTATTAGGTTGAACAAAGATGACCAATGGTTTCTTCCTTTCGAAGGAACTAGTAGGGACCATTGTACATCCTTGTTGCTTTTACAAATATGAACAAGGACACGTAAGTCTTTGATGCAACCCTTGCATGCATTAGACAGGGATGAATATATGTATAACGTTGTTTCTCATGTACACATTGACCAGCAGGATACATCTCCAATATTATATATGAACACTTTTCTTCTTGTTCAACCCTATCCTTCCCTCTTTTCTCAATTATATTCCATGTGTGTGCATGGGCCAGTGTACGTATATGCTCGTATTTTTGACCTGACAAGGATAGCTAGACACATGGACATTGTATATCGGTGAGCTTTTCTAAGCAATGCTTTTCACCAAATGAGGGGAAAATATATACACAAATCTTTCATCTGACTCTTAGATCACTCATTTTTCTACAAAATGTTTTTAATTTTTATCTTCACACTGGATAATTATAATTATTATAATTTTTTTTTCATTTTGAATTATTATTTCAATATTTTGAAGTTTTCGTTTATTTTTATGTTGATATTTAATTTTAAAAAATTTTTAAAATTGGAATTTCAAGTTGTACAAGTGTTTGTAATTGATTAATGAAAATTGTTGATCCAATTGATGGAAAAATAGCTGGATAGTTTTTTCAAAAATATATTTAGTTTAGTGGAACATTTGAAAAAGAAATAAAAAGAAGGGATAGGAAAATTGGTATACAGTAATTTTCCCCTACAAAACTTTTTGAAACAAGTACTATCACAAGTAAATTGTTGATTATATGTGTTGGTGATGTTAAAGTGCGAGAGACGATATTTCTCAATTTTCATATGTGGTAGTAAGGGTTGAGAACGACACATGTGTTGGTGTAGAAAAGAAAAATCATCCCCTTACTCACGTGGCAAGTATCCATGTGTACTAAGGGGTTGATAGTATCGTTGTGTTTGTTAAAGGGTTACTGGACAGTGGCGATGTCTTGCTTAGGTGGTTATCACAAGAACTAGACTCGAGATAGGGGGGATAACCACCCCTTTCTTTGTCTCCAAAATTTCTTGAGATTTTTCACTTGAAAAAAGACAAAAATTGAAAATTTTTTTCTACAAATTAAACATAAATTGACATGGAGAAAAATAAAATTTCCCAATGGAAAATTGAAAGGTCAATTATTCTTTTAAATTGTTCAATCAATTTATCAATTCATTAATTAATATTATAATTAAATAAAATTTAAAATAAAAAAAAAATATAATACCAAGAATTTTTGATGAAAAAATAATTAAATTAAATTTTAAATAATTAATTTTGGTAATTAAATTATTTTATTAATATTAAAATTGTTATTGATAATAGTACTTATGGTTTTAGTGTTGTATTAAAATATTTTTTTATTTTTATTGTATTATTTTTTCATTGTGTCATGATGAATTGTTTGCTTAAATCTTTGGAAGCAAGTTTATTCAATCACTTCATTGGCAATCTCTTTCCACATTTTTTTCCAAACGCTTTATTTTATTTTATTTTTTGACGATGAGAAATTCTCGATCAGGCGTTGGTATTTTTTTATACCCCGCACTCTTTTTAAGGTCACTTGTTGCTTTTTAATCCAGCCACAGTAGTGGTTGGAGAAAGGTTGGACTTGCTTTGCCACACAGTCGCACGATACCCAACCCTCTTCTCTGTCATCACTCTTGCTGCCTCGTTCTTTAAATTTCCTTCTACATTTTATACTTTAACTACATGTATACATATGCATATACTTGTATACAACACACACACCCACACAGTATAACATCATTGAAATAAAAAACTGTTATCTAACTTCATTACCATTTTTAAAATTTTTGTTTTTATATTAATTTTGATAAAGTGAGAAAAAAATTTGCAAAAAACAAAAAAATTTTATCTAATTAAATAGCTTTTTGTTATAAAAATTAAAAAAAAAATTTTTTAAATTAATTATACTTACTCAAAGTATTATTACTAGTTATAAAAATACATTTTTTTTTTTTTTTTTACGTGAATTATAAAATAAAGTCAATAGATAATAATTTATTTTATTTTAAAAAAATATAAAATTATTTTCATGTTAATCAATTTAAAGCTCGGAATTTTATCCTGTCGTTTTTTCATATTTTTTTTTCGATATCATAACGTGTATACAGTTGTTGCTTTACATTGAGCTATCATCCTTTTGAAGACACCAAAGTTTTATTTCAATTTATTCTATCAATCAATTCCAGGATTTCTCATACTATAATGAATAATTAAAATTCTATAACGTTAGAAAGTTAATTCTAAAATCATTGAAGGTGTGTCTACTGTCTAGTACATTGCAATATTTTAAAACAATAAAAAAATGTTCAAGATAACGAAAATACTATTAGAAACAATCACTGTTACTCTGTCACTGAAACAAAATACATAAAAGAAAAAAAAAAATCTACTTGTTTTTTAATTTATCAAAAATTATTTAATGTACTATGTTTTTATAAATTTATTTATTTATTTTTTAAATTTCAAAATATATAACATTTTTTTTTAATGACATTGATTAATAATTTGAATTGTTATTTTTTCTTTCGTTGTTTATTTCATAACCAAAAATGCATTGCGATATACATATGTTGTTTATTTTAATAATCACTTTATAAGCAAATGAGATTAAGGAATGCCTTGCCAAACACCATATATACAGGAATACGGGTTGTTTTCATATGAACATGACATCTCTTGTCGTCCACATTTACAATCTTCATCAATATTACACTAAGAATAATAATTAAAATAAGGTTTACATTGAAAATTTTTTTTTTTTGAATTTAAAATAAATCATGTGATGTTACTTACCAGTTGTCCCACTTGTGTCTCATTGGTACAACCTGGAGGAAGTTTTACAATTTTCTTAGAGTCGGTACTTCTTGCTGTGATTGCAGTCACAGCAAAAAGAACAAACAAAGCAATAAAACAAATCTTCGACATGTTTTAATATATTTTTTTTTTATCTTTATATTTTGAATCTAGAAAAAAAATTTTTTTACAATTTAATAGAATATTGTTAATACTAGTATTTACATAAATGCAAGATGCTTTTTTTTTTTTTTTTTTTGTTCCAAATTTAATATGTGCATCTAAGTAATTTTCAAATAACATGTGAAATTAATAAGCAATTTATATCGACAACTAATGATTATAAATCAAATCAATGAATCAAAAATTTAAAAAAAAAAAAAATAATAATTTAGATAATATTAAGGCTGAATGTAAATCCCAAAGTAGGACATAGGTGCAAAAGTTATAACCATAGTTTAAAAAATAAACTAATTCTAAAATTTTTTACTTTACTGCCACGTCTTTAAAAGTATGAGTGTATTTACACACACTAATCTATTCAAAG
The DNA here is from genome assembly GCF_014905175.1 of Aphidius gifuensis. Taxonomy (NCBI): domain Eukaryota; kingdom Metazoa; phylum Arthropoda; class Insecta; order Hymenoptera; family Braconidae; genus Aphidius; species Aphidius gifuensis. The sequence goes on along the minus strand of NC_057791.1, from coordinate 23,743,323 downwards.
ATTTTCAATGCTTCAAGTACTTTTTGACTGTTTTAATATTCTTAAATAATTAATAACTTTCAAAATCCGTGGTAAAAAATCGATGATTTTTCATTATTTTCGTAATTTGAAGTATTAGCTGTAGTGAAATAAAGGTTTTTTGTAGAGCGTTTTTCAATAGAATGAAAACGTGCCGATGCTTCCTATGCGTGTGTAAAAAGCGTCTTTGAAATTATCTCGCTTAAATCGTGGTAGAAGATTACAAAAAAAATTTGATAAAATAGATCTTTATTTCACTTAAAAAATAAGCCTACTTCGATCAAAATCTGTGAGAGGGAATTTTTTTTCAATATTTTGACATTCAGCCTTAAGTATATTTTTACTTTATACTTTTTATAAAAAAAAAAAAAAAATATTATTATTAATAAGATCAGCAAAAACTTACAGAGATATTTTTTAGAGTAGAACTTTGTATAAACGTCTTGAAGGTTCGGCTGGGACTAATAACTTGAGACGAATTCAGGACATTTATATACCAACAACATCTCCGCTGTCAAATGATATTTTTTTAAAACGCAAATTCATATTTAGAATGGGTATTTACTTTAATTTATTTGTTTTAAGATAGTGGTATGATGAATTTGTTTGCGAGAGGCGCCTTCCTATATAATTCTAACTACAAACTATACAAACTTAAATATTGATCAAAATAAAAATGATGAATTTTATGAAAAATATTTAATCTTTGATAAGTAATATGCCAATACAAACAGCCCATGTAAAAAAAAAATTAGTCAACAAATAGATTCATTTTAATTTATTGGTTTAAAAGTGATATACTGGGAACTTGGGTTTGTTATCGTGACCTTCTAGAACTACTATATAACAAACTATACAAATTTAAATGATAAAAATTAAAAATTGATAATTTTCGTCAAAAATATTTAAACTTTGATAAACATTTTGTTTATTTACCGTGATTAAATTTTCGAGTCTCTGAAAATCTTGTCTGTATGTCCCACCAAGGATAGGCTACGAAAATAATTATTAATAATTATAAAAATGTATTTTTTTTTCATTTAATATTAATTAAAAAATAAAGAAAATAAAAATAATTCAAAAAAAAATAATAAATAATTTTTGTGTTAATAAATTTCAAGCCCAGAAAATTATTTTACAAATTTTTCTTCTTTTTTATTTCAAATACTATATCACATGTAAATTAAAAATAAAAATCCAAAATAATTTTATTTTCACATTAATTAATTTAAAGCTCACAATATTATCCTGTCATTTTTATATATATATTTTTTTTTCAATATTATCACGTTGCATAGAACACAGTTTGAACAGGTGTTGCATTGCATTAAGCCATCATAAAAATCCCTATGTATTTTTTTCATATAAAAATTAATCCAACAAAATAAAAATCGATAACCCATTTAAAAAATAACAATTAAAATTAAATTTTTTTATATATTTTCTAAACGTGTATTATGAAACATGTATTTTTATGGTTTAATATACAGTCATATACAAATATGTATTTAAAAATCTACCCCTCATAAAAACTTCAATACTCGATCAGCTAAAAAATAGTATTTTTATTCAAAAAAAATTTTAAGGTCACTTGTTGCTTGTTTAGTTATGTCGATGGGTACATGGTTATCGCGTTCCACTAACACGCGTGAGTCTCATCAATTTGTTGTGTGCATTTTGTAAAACACATATATATATTGACATGTTCACATCTACACATAAAATATATAGCAATAAAAATTCTACACACTGAAATTGCCAACGGGACTCTGCTGACTTATACACATGAAATATCAGACCAATAGGTGGATGCCCTGTCGATTTCGTTTTGCATCCCTCTGTTCGAATCCCATCGCCAATTCTAACAACTCCCACGGGGGCCACGCTCCACTACCTCTTTTTTTTTTATTTATTATTTTTTTTTATTCCCTATTTTTCCGACCATCACTCTCTTTTTCCTTTTTTTTTTTACATTTTTTTTTTTCACTTTACTTATTTATTTGATTTTTTTTTTTATCAATCGGAGCTTTTTTTTTTATTACAAATTTTTTATTTTATATAAAGTGTCCACGGTTTCAAATTGTGGTTTATTTTTCATTTTTTTATTTTACTTTTACTGGAGTGTATCAACTGATTTTCTCTTGTGGTTGAATTTTCCCACTGTGTCATAAAATACATTGAAATTTGAAATTTATTAATTTATTGATTTTTTAATAAATCATGGTAATGATAAAATAATTTGTTTGTAGAATTGTGTAATTGACAATTATTAATTATTATTTGTTAATAAATAAAATTTTGATTTAATTTATGATGATGTCTGTTGTAACTCTTGATAAATTTCAATGGTTATAGTTTATGATGTTTTTTCATTGAAAAAGTTTCATCTCGAGGCATCAGTTTACTTTGACATTTGTATAGTATTATATAACGATTTGAAGTACACAATTAATCTGTATGTATATGTAAATTTACAGTTGTATCAATACACATACGAGTGTATACAAGTGGTGATGCTAGAATTTCAAAGTGAGCTTGATTTGTGAGTATTCAACATCCCATATATCGAAGTCTCACTCGATAGAACCATTGACTCCCTAGAGTCAAACTTTTTCTGATCAATAATCAATCAATTAATACATATTTATGTTACAAATAATTACTTGATAATAATAATACCTGCTGCCAATTATTTTAATTCCTAAAAATTATTTTTATCTATCAAAAATTTGATCAACTTTTGAAAAAATTCTACTGACTTTAATTTCAATTTAATTCTATAATTTAATAATTATAAACTAATCTAAATAATTATTTTTTTTTAAATATAAAACACTGTAAATTTAGATAATATAGGGAAAAGCGGGGCAAAATGGAACACCCAAAAAAATATTTTGACTCACATTTTTTTTCTTTTTTTTCGTCACTCTTTGATTAAAAAAGCCCAAAATTTTTTGAGCATTTTTTTTAAGAACAAAGAAAATTATTTTTTATATGATTTTTTTTGTTCGTCGAGAAAAATGGTGATATAAATTAATTTAAAAGCAATTGTTCGTAATTATAAATGAAGAGAAATAAAAAAAAGTTAATTTTTGTGATTAATATCACATTTTATTTAACAACGATAAATAAATTTATAATAATAATTTTTTTTTTTAATTTTTAAAAATTATTTATGTTTTTTTTATTAATAAGTGAGAAAAACTAATCGGAAAATACTATTGTCACACATCGATTTATATTTTTTCTTTAAGTGTTCCATTTTGCCCCGCTTTTCCCTATGTATTATATTTACGACACACTTGAATTTTTTATTTAAAAAATAAATTTAATAAAGCAATAAATAATTTATCAAGTGTGATTTAAGAATAGAAGGAAGTTTTTATAGAATTAATTGACCAAAATTATTAAAGTTTAATTATAAATAATAAACAAGAGTACAAGATTTTGTGTATATGGTTTTGACAGAAGTGATATTAATAATTCTGACTCGTTTTATATATTTCGTATACACAATTTTGCCAATTTGTTGTCCTATGGTCAAACTTGATTTTCATGTCTTTTGTTCTTTTATGCACAATCAGTTAAACTTCTCATTTTAAAATACATATATATAAATTTATATACACACATACAAATCAAGTACACGTGTTTCACAGTGTACAAAATTTATAACAATAATATTTTCTCGCATTGAGATTTAAAAAAAATAATATATAAAATGAAAAACACAAAATATTTTTTAGACTTTTAAGTGTATGTTTTTTTTTATCTTTTTTCTATTCATTTGTTGTATCATTTTATTTCTTTTACTCCAATATACTTGAAGCTTGTTTTTTTTTTTATTAACCTTTTTTAACCCGTTTCTTTTTTTGTTGCCGAAACGAGTTCTGTATATGCTTTTTACTGTCCCTGAGTAAATGTAGTCAAACGACGATTCATTTGTATATACTGTTTAACTCTTCGTATTTCTATCTTTATTTTATTTTTTTTTATCCTTTTCATTTTAACCATTTGAATTAAACCTTTTAAATGTCACATTGTTCTTGATGGCTCATTTTATGACCGTAAATTGTTATTTAAGTATAACCACATTGACCCACCAAATCACATACAGTTTCATTTTAATTTTGAATTTCATGTAAAATTTGTTTTATTTATTTATTTTTTTTGTTTTTTTAATGACATGTTATTAATTTGTTGTTTTGATTTTTGTCTAAATGAACAGTTCGATATTTTGACTTATCAAAAAAATACATGGTAAAGATGATTATTGTTCATTGTTTTGTAAACACAGTATTATAAAAAAAAAAGAATGATAAGATTGACGAAAAAATTTTTTAATTTATTTATTTACTACACACATAATTCAGACGTAATTTTTAGTCTAATAACATCAAGATTAAATGTTTACTGAAAAGTTTATTGCTGCAATAATATGTCAATTTTAAAAAAAAATATAAAAAATATTTTAAAAAATTTTGTTTTTTAATTATTTTTTCACACATAAAGAACACATAATTCGCAAAAAATTTTGAGCCTAATTGCATGAGGATCCGATAATTATTGAAAAAGTTGTGCTAGCTTAATATGTCAATTTTTAAAAAAAATATAAAAAATATTTAAAAAAATTTTCTTTCAAATTTATTTCTTCACACATAAAAAACACATAATTCGCCCAAAATTTTAAGCCCAATTGCATCGAGATCCGATGATTATTAAAAAAGTTGTGCTAGCTTAATATTTGAATTTTTTAAAAAAATGTAAAAAATAAAAAAAAAATTTTCTTTCAAATTTATTTTTTCACACATAAAAAACACATAATTCGCACAAAATTTTGAGCCCAATTGCATCGAGATCCGATGATTATTGAAAAAGTTGTGCTAGCTTAATATTTGAATTTTTTAAAAAAATGTAAAAAATAAAAAAAAAATTTTCTTTTAAATTTATTTCTTCACACATAAAAAACACATAATTCGCCCAAAATTTTAAGCCCAATTGCATCGAGATCCGATGATTATTAAAAAAGTTGTGCTAGCTTAATATGTCAATTTTTTAAAAAAATATAGAAAATATGTAAAAAATAAAAAAAAAATTTTCTTTTAAATTTATTTCTTCACACATAAAAAACACATAATTCGCACAAAATTTCAAGCCCAATTGCATCAAGATCTAATAATTATTAAAAAAGTTGTGCTAACAGCAATAAAAAAAAATATAAAAAATATCAAAAAAAATTTTGTTTACTCGCTTTTTTTTTGTTGTTTTTTCGTTGCTAACGAAATAAATAAAAAAATAATAGAAAAAGGCAAACAGAAAGCAATTTGTATGAGAGTAAGTAAGAAAAAAACAATGACCAATCAAATGTCCGGAAAACCGATGATGTTTGTCCTTTTTATATTAGGAATGAACAATTAAATATTTCTACTAATGAAAAATACTCAATGATGATTGAGTTTACTTGAGACAATTGTTGTATCAAAAATCTTGAATAGAAGATTAATCTTAAAAAATAATTACACATAAAGATTAGTAATTCAATTCTTCGTATAATCAATTTCAAAGGTAAAAAAAAAAAACCATCTATAAAAATGAATAAATAAATAAACAAGTATGCATATTTATTTTTTATATATATGATTATTTATTGTATAATAATTTTATAGTTTTCATCAACATTGAATTCAATAATTTTTACAAAAATACAAAATAATCTAGCCAATTTTTTGATTCTTCAAGTTCAAATGTACATTTATCTGGTAATCCTTTTTTTATAATATCGTGCCATCGGTATTTTATAACTTTATTGAGCAGTGGGTTTTGATTTTAGGCCAATACAAGCTCAACCGGCTCTTCAATTTTACATGAAAATACATAATTTTCGTAATGACATCTCATTTGTTGATTGCTGCAACGATTGCAATCACTAGTTGTTCTACACTAAAAATAATAAGACAAGTAAAGTTTACAGCGTTTATTTTATTTATTTTATTTTTTGAATTTAAAATAGATCATCTACTGCTACTTACTGTGTCACCCACTTGAGTCACTCGGGTACAATCTGGAGAAGCTCTTGCAATTCTCTTAGCATTAGTACTTCTTGCTGTAATTGCAGTTACAGTAAAAAGTACAAGCAAAGCAATAAAACAAATCTTTGACATTGTATCAGTAATTTTTTTTTCTGCTTATATTTTAAATCTAGAAAAAAAAAATTATTTGTAATTTAATAGAAATGTATTATTAATATTTATACAGATAGTATGTATTTTTATTTTTTTCCAAAATGATGGAGTATAAAATAAAAATTTTAACTTTTTCTAAAAAATATTACGATTACTATATTTTTATTATAAACAGATAATAATTTTGTGCTTCAAATTGAAGGAAAAAATAATAAAGATATTATTAATTATCAAAATAAAATACTTACGGTGTAAAATATATTTTTTAAAGTAAAATTTTGTATAAACGTCTTGAAGATTTGACTGGGAATGATAATTTGAGATAAATTCAAAGCCTTTTTATACCAACAACTCCGCTGTCAAATGATATTTTTTTAAGACGCATATTCATATCAAGGATCTTCTTTAATTTATTTGTTGACAATTAAAATTTTAAGATAGTCGTATGATTTGTTTGCGATAGGTGTCTTTTAAAAATTCCTGTTACAAACTATGTATTCAAATTCAAATAAAGCTAATATTTGATTTTTGATAAATGTATTTTTTTATATACAGATGTTCTATGTATAAAAGAATATATAACATAGAAAATATAACATTCAGAAAAAAAATAATTCAAAAATATATTTTTTATCTAATTATATGATGATTTATAATTTTTTTTTTTTTATCATCATTTATTTAGTACAGTAAATATTTCAAATAAAATTAATTTATTTTAATATGATGAAAAATTTTCCATGTTATTTATACATTTGAAATATAAAATAAATTTTTTAAAAATTCAATAATCATATAATTAATCAGTTATAAAATTATTGAAGGTATTGGGCAAGAAGCCGAGCATTATCAACAAAAATATTTTGATAAATAACAATCTGGCACTAAAAATAAATACATAAAAAAGTGTTGCCATAAAATATATTTTATAAAAATATATTTAAATTTCATTTTTATAAATCAATTTATTAATTTGTTAATTAAATTTTTTGATAATAGCAATTGATAATTTGATATATTTTTTTGACGGTTATAACGCTTTATTTAAAATCCACTAAATACTATGTGTATACGTCCGGCTCTTTAAATAATCCCAACTTGCGTCTTGGTTACGGTGAATAATCATGATATAATCACCTTGTGTTTACGGTGAATAAACACAGTGTGTGTGGTGTAGTAAAAGCCCCCCCAGCAGGTGTAGCCCCGTATTGTCATCACATGCAAGAAATGGTACTTCTTGAAATTTACAGTCTTAAAATTTGTGTCTTTAATGCATGGCTCACTGTCTTAACAACCACCTTCCTTATGTTATACTTTACCAACGGTTCACGTGCCATAAATATATTATTTTTTTTGTTTAAATTTAGTTAATCTTATCTATATCAAATTCACAACCATCTTTTCAACCGTTTTTTATTTTATTTTAATTTTATTATTTTGTTTTCTCTCATCAGCACTAAAAAATTTGTAAAATTTTTTTATTTAATTGATTGTTTTTAATTTGAAAAAAATTAGCTGTTGGATTTTTTGGCTAATTTAAAATTTAAAAATTATTAAGTTTGAATTTATAAAGAATTAGTTGTTTATTGAAAATATTTATAATGTTTTTTTTTAAATTTATTTCCGTGTTTTTTGATTCTTGAATAATATATAATAAGTTGAAATTTAAATTTGATTTTAAATTTAGATTCTAAAGTTGTATTGATTTTACAACTATACACAAGGACCAATTGAGTCTTGTACTTAAGGAAGTGAACTCAATGAGAATAAGAGATTTTAATCAAGATATCTCCCTTGAATCAACAACAGTCCTTTGTTATCACCCCCAAGACAATTTTCATTCTCTGATTTTCCAAAATGAACAATATCCTCTACCAGTCTATGAAAATTATCACAAATTCATTCACAATTTACAATCATTTTTCACAATACAATCATTATCATTAAAAAAAAAAATAAACTCATAATTAACAACAATAAAAATCGAAAAAAAAAAAATAATAATAATAATACAAAACAAGCTAAACAAATTTACAATTATAAATAAAATATTATTATTCATTAATTTATCTTGAATTTTCAATAAAAATAAAAATAAAACAAAAACAATATCACATTGTAACAAAAGTATATTGTCACGATACATCTATTTCATGGTTTAATTATTCAAATAAAGTATTGATAAACAAATGACAAAGTGAGTTACATTAATGAGAGTTATTCGATATTCAATGTTATCCAATATCGAAGCTCTGATTTCATTACAATAAAAAAAAATGAATAAAAAAAAGCCTCAAAAATAAACAAACAAATGAAACAAACAAAATAATAAAATTTAATTATTAAAAAATTTTTAAACTAATAAATAAAATTACAAAAATTAAATTAAATATTTTTGATTATTTTTTTTGATCAAATGTGTTTATTTAAATCGACATAAAAAATATCTTGGAGCATTTGTTGACTTAAATTTCACATTAAAATTAATATTAATAATTAAACCAGGAAATTGACATAAAATAAAGACATCCGTAAATGCATTCAACAGGGTCATGGTTCCAGTATGTCAGGGTCGTGCGGGGGCATTCGCATTGTTAACTGTGTATATTGATGAGAATACTCTGATCACTACCCTCTCTCTCTCTTTTACCCCCCTGACATGCTCTCCCTCTCACTGTTAATAGTATTATGACTGCCTGATTTTGAAAATATAACACGCGATATAGTGTGTATACTACATCAACTGTAAAGGGTGACACACAGAGAGCAAGAGAGACAAAGAGAGATGAGAGCGCGAGAAAAAAAATCAAATTAAAAAATAAATAAACTGTGTTGTATCAAAGGGTTATTATACTAGAGTGAAATAGAGCTAATGAGTAATATATATACTAGTTACGCATTGGTGTGTATCGAGTTTGCATAAACGCAAAATGAACCAACTGGTTCATTAAACTAGTTAAACGCATCAATGAGATAATTAGTCGACAATCGAGTGATCGGTACTTGTATTATACCTCTCCCTTATTATTTTTTTTTTTTAATAAATATTAAAACCATGTCATATTCCCCAGAGATTTATCAGTCAAATAATTTTATCATTACTGGGTTTTTAGCACAATGCTATTTATCATTTGTGATTATTTATTTTATCGGTCAACTAAACTTATTTACATTTTCATAATTATATTGATATTATTTTTTTTTTTTTTCAAAATTTACATTAAAATAAGCTTAAAATAAATTTATTAAAAAATAAATGAAAAATTATTTTAAAAGATTAAAATTACTTGATGAAATTTTTTTATTATTTCTTAAATTAAACCAAAATTTTCTGGTTTTTTTTTCTTATAAATAATTTTTTTTTTATATAAAAAATTAGTAATTTTGTATTTTTAATTATAATTTATTTTTAATGACATAATTATGATAATACTTGATGATAATTTGAAGCAACCAAGTGTGTATGAATTCTTGGAAAATTCTTGAAATAGATTAAACATGTCATATTGAAACACGGCGACATTTGTGAGCAACAGGCACAAGCCACGATTGGGATACCTCAAAATCTTTGGCATTTGATAATCATCATCATCATCATCACCATCATCATCATCATCATATATATATCAACAATCTAACCGATATTATCACACCCTTTCATCACCTCACTCATTCATACCAATGCACAAATGCAACAAATTTCTCTCCTTCCCCTCTCCCAATGTGTTTATATATACATTAAACGATATATATGGTAGAGGGGTTCTCGACTATGCGTATAATCACATAAACGCAGTATATATATTGACTGCAATCGAGGTCAGTGTGCCAATGTTTGTGACATGCTTGTTTCCCCTTCGATCACTTTGATAATGCCATTATCATAATTTTACAGCTGTTTTATGTTTCATAAAATTTTCAATATATAAATTTAATGTTATTCATCATTTGCTATTAAATATTATCATAAATATCAATATCAAATAAAGAACAAAAAATATTTTCAATATGACAAGTTGCTTGTTATTTATAATTTTTTGTAACAAGAGATAAATGATGAAAATAATTCATCAGTTTTGACTGGTGCTTTTGGTCTTTAGTCCAAGTTGAAATGGTGTTGTGTATCAGGCGGATCAACGTGATACGAGATATAAAATGAGATGAAAATATAAAAAATAATAAAAATAAAAAAGTATATAGTGGCTGGTTGGGATGTTTTTAAATGAGCTTGAAACAGTAAAATGGAATGAGATTGTCCAGTGACGGTGAGTTGCTATGGTAACCGACTGCATCGAATCGGTTACTCTACAAGCATGCATATATGTATCAGCATGCAGTTTGTGAGTTTATATTCAGCAATGTTCAATTTTAACCGAAAAGGGGAAGGACTTGAATTCACGTATGGATAAGTACAATACATGTGCAGTACTAAGTCTACTCATACGAATCCATGGGATCATCATTAAATGTTTAATCCGTCGAGACAAGAGTTAGGTAGCAACAACAACGCAAGTAGCTAGATCCTCAACAAATTGATAATTTTATTTTTTTTTTTTTTCATTTTACAGATATATTCTCTCAATGTAATTTGCAACAATTTTTGCTTCTCCAGTCAAGAAAAATTATCCAAATTACCAAAGTGGAAAAAATATATTTATTGGAAATATGAAATAAATTTATTTAATATTTTATATTTAGAAAAAATTTAGAAAAAATATGAATTAAATTTAAAATATATATACAGTTTTGGACATACTAAAATCAAATTTAGGAAAAATTTACAAAAAGTAAAGAAAAAATTTAGAAAAAGTTTAATTTTAGTATGTCCGTCACTTGTACATATTCTAAATTTAATTTATATTTCTATTAAATATAAATTAAATATTTTTTTTCCACTTAGGTAATTGAATTTAATATTTTTAATTTTTATTAATTTTACATTATGTTTAATAATTTTTTTTTTCAAATTAAACACCAAGATTTACTGTACAAAGTGATATTTTATTATATCAAAATATTGGAAAAGAAAAAATAGAAAAAAAAAAAAACTATAACATGTTTTATTAATCCTATAAAAATCTCGAGCTTACAAAATAAAAAAAAATAAAAAAAATATCTACTTTTGCACGAATGCCAGTATTTTATATGAAAAAAAAAAAATAAATAAATAAAATTACTTGATGGTATAGAAAAAGTCGTTACGTGACTTATCACTCAATTTTATTTATTCATATTATTCCGTGTATTTTATATGTAAAAAAAAAAAATAATAATTTCCTTATCAAGTTGGAAGATTCAATAATAAAATGACATAAAAATATTTATATCAAGTTGAAGTAAATTCCTTGGGCAGCTCTTTAAAAGCGTGACCAGTGTAATTTCAAAACTTGTATATATGCTACTGAATTTAAAGTTTGCTTTAAGGAGATAAAGAAAGAGAGAGAGAGAATTGTAGATTGAGAGTTTAGTCGGGGTCTTCTTAGGTCGTACAATCTAAGCTAGAAACTATGAATTTATGTAAATCTTGATAAGACAACGATGTGGCCCATCTCCAACAAGACCCTCGGACGACCTCCAAAGAAACTTGGCTGTTTCACCAACTACTTGGTCTCTATATCTAATTATCTCTAAACAATATCATATTACCCCTCTTTAAAACTCAATTAAATATATCATTCCTTTTTCTCTTTAAATATGTTTGTAAAATTATTTTTAAATATTTAATTTATCTCCAAGATATTTGTAGTAATACTTGATCTTTTGGATTGAAAAAAAAAATGTATTTATTATTTTTTTTATTGGTTGAGATTCTCGACATTAAAAAATTTGGATAGGCAATTTTGAAGGTGAAAAAAATGTAATGATAAATAAATGTAAATCAACAAATATATGTGTTTTTTTTTTTTTTTTTAATTATTTATTGTTAAATTATAACCAGATACAAGGTTGTTTTCTTTGATAAATAATTCAGTAAAGTTGATAGATTTTAATTCATTTATGCTTTTTTCAAATTCAATTTGCTGTTTTTTATCCCATTCTGCATTCATCGCATGAGGATCTTTTTTTGGATCAGGTACATAAACTTGACATTCGAATGTGACTTTATTTATCCAAACACAATCCATTTCAGAATTTCCACAACGACAGTCAAGCCTTGATCTACACTAAAAATAATAAATTAAATGAAGTTTATCATATATTAATATCAATTTGTTTTTTTTTTATTTTTTTTTTATGTGAATAGATGATCTGATGTTACTTACTGGGTCACCTGCTTTACTTGCAACAGAACAATCATTACTTGATCTTGGAATTCTCTTAGGGTCAGTACTCCTTGCTGTGATTGCAGTCACAGTCAAAAGTACAAACAAAGCAATAAGACAAATCTTCGACATTGTCTCAGTATTTTTTTTTTTTTTTTGTTTATTATATTTTGAATCTAGAAAAAAAAAATATTACAAGAGATAATGGAAAATTTTTATTATTATTATATTTATTACACGGAGTATTTTGCTGTCTCGTTCATAATTTGTTATGTACATTTGAGCAAGTTTAAGACAACATGTAAAATTGATAAATAATTAATAATGAGATTATTTTAAATTATATATTTTTATTATAAATATATAGATATTTAATTATTTTATTTTTTAAAATTGTAAAAAATTACTGTTAATAATATAAACAGTATTACAACAAGTTACTAAACAAATACTTACGCTTTCAAATAAGTATATATATTTCTAGGAGTAAAATTTTGTATGATACAAACGTCTAAAAAAGTCGGTTAAGACTGATCACTTGAGGCAAGTTCAACCTATTTATATCTCTACAACTTGGTTTTTTTAACACGCATATTCAAATTTGTGATAAGCATATTTTAATATATCAGTTTTAAGATAGTGTCATCATGAACTTGTTGACTGGACGTCTTCTAATAAAAATAAAAAAAAATATAAATATATATATATTTAAAATATTAAATTTTTGATAAACATGCGTATAAAGTAATCAGTCAACATAACAAATTTCAATTTTAATCTTTCAATATATTCAAATACTCAGTCGCGTGAGTATCACCTAAGGCTTATTTTGTTCAAAATGATTATTATTGTTTTCCTTGTCTTCTATACCAACTTGTATAATCTATACAATATATACTCAACAACATGAAGTCATGCAATATCATGTTTTCCATCGTTGTCACTATTACCACTGTGATGTCTGCTCTTTCCCTTTTACAATATCAACATACATACATACAAATATACATTTAAAAACCCCATCGGCGTGACACTAGGAGTCTTTGATGTCCCATCATGATAGTCAGAAATCACCAGCACAACCTATATGTACTATCTTACATTTGGAATCACCAAGTTTTAAATAATAAAAGATTCTCATTATCATCATCATCATCATCCTTTATAATTATCTATTTTTATATATTGTTTTTTGTGCAGATTTTGCATTTATCATTATGAAAATTTTGTTGTTTTATTTTCGTACACTTAACAAGTATTTTTTTGAATTTTTTTGGTGGTTATGAGTCTTGTTGTTTTGCTTATTCACTTGACTTTTAGGAGATTTTAAAGTCCTTGGCTTGTATCCTGACGTGGCACTGACTACAGATTGTTGTATCACCAGTGCAGACTCTCAACCGAGCTCAGCATATTGCTTGTTTATTCAATGGATTTGACTTTTTATATATTTTTCATATTGTGCTTCAACAACAATGTTATCCAAGTTTTTTTCTGTCATTACACACGTCTTTGTGTTTGAATTTTTTTTTTATTCTTGTTTCTTTTTTTTTAATTTACATTTCTTCTTTTTTTTTTTTCTAAAATAAACTAGTGATAGATTAGAAGGATTCTAGCAGCTTTCTCATGTGTATTGTCAGTCACCTTTTATTTATTTTTTTTTTCGTTTTAAGGATGGGCTTGACATACCGGTGTAAGAATATAGCGCGAAATAAGTCACGCACGAAAATACTTAGTAGGCTTACATGATGCTCTTTTATCACTTTTTTTTTTTTTTTTATTTCTTTTTTTATATATACATGAATCTTTTGTTCCATTTTATGTATGGTATTATTATTTTTTCTATTGAAGATGTTATCAGAATGACAAAAAATAATATTCAAGCTTATAAATTATTTAAAAAAATTATAGTAGTCACGTAAACAAGTAGTGAATAATAATAAAAATAATATTTTTTAATAAGAAAAAAATATATAGTTGTGTTGGCATAAAAGGGTAATAGAAAATAAAAAAAAAATATGGGACGTTAAGCTTCAATGAGATAAGAAAAAAAAGGCCAAGTAAATATTTGATAAACATGCCACGAGAATATAGATAGTATTGAATTTTTCATTATCACATCTTATCAACTAAACGACACTGTAGTTTTTTTTTTTTTTTTTTTAAATTGACCTTTTATCAAGGCAAAAATAGCAAGAAATTTTTAACAATAATAATTTTGTTTCTCTGAATGATTTTTGAAAATGATTAAAAAAAATAACAGGTTGTTTTTTTTTTTATTTCTAAAAACTTATTTTCTTTTTAACTCTTTATAATATTCTTTTTAACAAGGACAGTGAAAAAAATTTTAAATCACCAAACGACTGTGTATGCGTAAAAAAGTAGAGATACTTATGATTTAAGCCGATTTTAAAAGTTGAATATAAAAAAAATAAATAAAAAGTTATTATATAATGGTAATAAGCTGAAGTAGCTTTTGGTCTTTGACTCAAAGTATACCGTTTTATTTTTTTTTGGACTTGTAAAAAGCTCTTAATATTAAAAGTACACTGGACAATGATGAACTTTTCCTTCAACTATAATTATCATAAAAAGGATTTTTAAATATTAATTTTTACTTTTTTGTTATAAATTATAAAAAGTTTTTGTAATTTATAAAAATACAAGTTTTTTTTTTTCATCATTTAAAATTTTTGTAAATAAATAATTAAATTTGTAGTTTTTTTTTAAATAAAATTAAATAAATTTATAGTAAATATTATCAACAAAAAAAAAAATGTTTGATAATGGTATAAAAAAATTGAAAGTTTGGAATTTTTTTTTCTTACGAAAATTTAGTTTGACTTGCTTATCAGTAATGAAACATGTGCCAATTGTCACCTGGCATAGTCTTATCATTTTTAACGTGTAAATATATTTTTTTTATTGATTAAAATATTGAACAAAATAAGTTATTTTTAGACTAAACATCTTACATAATAACCACGTGAATATGTAAGGAAAAAAGTTACAAAAATAAAAATAAACGTCTAACATATTCCAGTTAGGTAGTGGTGGTGGTGGTAGATATACAAGAGAACTATAGATAATCCTCTTGAATACTGTGGTTTGCATTGAATGAGGCTCATCGATTTGTATCTCACTGATTGAGTTTCTCGACAGGTGTTATACCAACAATCCTAATTCAAAGATTAATCCGATGATTATAATTCAAGATTAAAAAGTTTGGTTAATCAATTTTGAAGGTGAAAAAAATATAATAATAAATAAATAAACAAATATGTATGTTTTTTTTTTATAATTATTTATTGTAAAATAAGAACTGGAGGTTTCAAAATTGAATTCAATTTTTTTTTTTAAGAAAACTAGTTAAGTTGACTTTTGACATGCGAATTGCGCTGCAATTCATGTAAGTCATCGAGCGGGGATATTTTTTTGAATGAATTACCGAAGCTTGACATTTGGATATGAATTTATTTGTCTCAACACAGGTCAATTCATAGTTTCCACAACGACAGTCATGACTTGATGTACACTAAAAATAATAAATAAAATAAAGTTTATAAATATTTTTTTCTGTTTAATATCTATTTGTTTTTTTTTTTTTATGTGAATAGATGATCTGATGATATACTTACTGGATCACCCACTTTACTTGCAACAGAACAATTATTAATAATTATTAATAATAATTGCAATTTCCTTAGCGTCAGTACTTGATGCTGTGAATGCAGTCACAGCTAAAAGTACAAACAAAGCAATAAGACAAATCTTAAACATTGTCTCCGTAATTTTTTTTTGTTTCTGCTTCATATTTTGAATCTAGAAAAAATAACTATTTTGAAGTTAATAGAAAATTATTATTAATATTTATATAGATACAATATATTTTTGACTTGAGATCAAGTAAGTAAAATGATATTATTTTATAAACTTTTGAAACAAAGTAAAAAAAAAATTTTCTAAAATTATTTTGAATAGTATATTTTACTATGAACATATAGAAATTTAATTTTTTTCGTTTTTTTAAATTTAAATTGGAGTATTATTGATACATAATATAGAAAAATACTTACAGCGTATAAAATATACTTTTTTGTATGAAAATTTGAATACGAGCGTCTTGAAGATTCGGCTAGGACTAATAACTTGAGATAAATTGAACGCATTTATATATATCATCAACACGAGCGATTGCAAACAATTTTTTTGTTACTACGCATATTTTATATTTGATTTTAAGATAGTGTCATCGTAAACTTGTTTGCTATTGACGCCTTCTAAGGATTCCTATTACAAACTGTGTAAAAAAATTTAAATAATAAAAGGTGATACATTTTGTCAAAAATATTTAATTTTTGATAAAAATTTTGTTTATACAAATGGTCTATGTATAAAAGAAGCAGTCAAAAAAATAAAATTTATAGAGTACTAAGTTAAAATATTTTTTTTTTTTCTTATCAATCCATGTGATATCGCTTCAAGTACACACATATTTTCTTAATCATTATTTGAATAAAAAGTCTAGTTAATATTTTGATTAAAATAATTATTTATTTAAATTCAACAAATAAAATTACACGTGTCAATTCCGAAAATAAAAATAAAATCTTGTAGCCATTTAACAATTATAATTAGACAATTATAAAACTATTGGAGAACAACTGTTGGTGCTCCTGGTTGACCAGCAGTTGAGGATGCAACATCTGTAACATTGCCAACTATCTCAAGACAACAGAAATATTTTGAAAAACAAAAATCACTGTCACTCTTACACTAAAAATAAATACACAAAAAATAATACAACATTCTTATTTATTTATTTCAAATCAATAATAAAATTAAAATTATCAAATTTTTAATTTACTTACAAAAAATTATCTCATCAGAAGCATCAGAAGTGTATTCTGAATCAGGTACATTAACTTGACATTCCAATGTGGATGTTTTTTTCGAAAAAAGACATTCCATCTCAGAGTTTCCACAACGACAGTCAAGAGATGATGTACACTAAAAACAATAAATCAAATGAATTTTTTAACGAATTTTTTTTGTTTAATATCTATTTGTTTTTTTTTTTTTTATGTGAGTAGATGATCTGATACTACTTACGGAGTCACCCACTTTACTTGCAACAGAACAATTATTACTTGATCTTGCAATTCTCTTAGCATCAGTACTTCTTGCTGTGATTGCAGTCACAGTAAAAAATACAAACAAAGCAATAAGACAAATTTTTGACATTGTCTCAGAATTTTTTTTTCTGCTTTTTATTTTAAATCTATAGAATAAAAAATTATTTAGAATTTAACAAAAAATTATTATTTATACTACTATTTTATAGATACAATATATTTTTGACTAGAGATAAAGTGAGTAAAATAATACTATTTTATAAACCTGTGAGCATCAGCAAAAGTGAAAAAAAAAAATTTATAAAATTTTTTTTGAATAGTATACTATGAAATACTTTACTATGAAACTTGTAGGAATACAATTTTTTTCGTTTTTTAAATTAAAATTGAAGTATTATTAGTAATAAAAACAAATACTTACAGCGTAAAATATATTTTTGTTGGTAAAAATTTGTATATGAACGTTTTGATGATTCGGCTGGGACTGATAACTTTAGACAAATTCAAGGCATTTATATATACCAACAAAACCACTGCTCTCAAATAATATTTTTTTAAGACGCATATTCATATTTAGGATGAGTATCTACTTTAATTTATTCGTTTTAAGATAGTGGTATGATAAACTCGATATAAGCGCCTTCTAAAAACTTCTATTACAAACTATGTCAACGAATTTAAATAATTAAAACTGATAAATTTTGTCGAAAATATTTAATTTTTGATAAACATTTTGTTTATAAAAAAGGTCTATGTATAAAAAAATCAGTCAAAAAAATAAAATTTACGGAGTACTAATCTAAAATTTTTTTTTTCCTATCAATCTATGTGACATCACTTCAAGTACATCCATATTTTTTTAATCATTATTTGAATAAAAAGTCTAGTTAATATTTTAATTGAAATAAATATTTATTTAAATTCAATAAATAAAATTACACATGTCAATTCCGGAAATAAAAATAAAAACTTGTAACCATTTAAAATTTATAAAACTATTGAACGACCAGCAGTTGGCGCTCCTGATTGACCAGTAGTTGTGGATGCAACATTTGTAACATTGTGTTTGACACAACGACCAACCATCTCAAGACAGTTGCAATTATCAGATAATATTGTGAATGTTATGTAAATCTTGATAAGACGGCGACGTGGTCCATTCCAACTGTGTTACACTGGTCTTGCCTCTTCTGTTCAATAACCCGACAAAAAAATTCAACAAAAATCATGACAAAAAATAAAAAATAAAAATCACGTCATAATAAATTTTTTCTAAATAATAAATTTGATATTTTTCATATAAATTATTTTTACTTTATAAATACCGTTAGATTTCAACACTCAGCTGGTAGATAATTAACTCATCATTAATAATAGCCAAACAATCAATATTTACATATTTTACTTGTGCAGATTTTCACTTAGCTAGATTTTTCACGCAGTTGTGATCTTCTACTCAGTTGTAATTGTAGCCAAACAAATCAAATATTTGACATTATTTTTACTTAGCTGATTTCTTACTAGCTTGATTTTTACTTAGCTAAAATTGTTTCTCAACAATCACTATCTACCTTATTTTACCAGCCAAATCTCTTATACCAGCTGCTTGATTTTTTGGTCTAAATTTTTTCTAAATTTTGTTGTCGCGATTTTTTTTGTCGTGATTTTTTTTATCGTGATTTTTTTTGTCGTGATTTTTTTTGACGAAATTTGTTTTGTCGTGATTTTCTTTGTCGAGTTTTTTTTTGAAAATTTTTTTTGTCGTGGAATCCCAACAAGACCCCTTGCCTAGACGACCTTCAAAGAAACTTGGCTATTTCACCAACTACTTATCTAATTATCTCTAAACAATATCATATTTTCCCTCTTTAAAACTCAATTAAATATATCATCCTTTTTCTCTTTGAATATGTTTGTAAAATTATTTTTAAATATTTAATTTATCTTCAAGATATTTGTAATAATACTTGACCTTTGAGCTTGAAAAAGAAAATGCACTTAATATTTTTTTTTATTGATTGAGCTTCTCGACAGATGTTGTAACAGAAATCCTGATTGAAAGATTAATTAGATGATTATATTCGAAGATTAAAAAATTTGGATAATTAATTTTAAAGGTGAAAAAAATATAATAATAAATAAATAAATAAACAAATATGTATATGTATTTTTTTTTTTTTTTTTTAAATTATTTATTGTAAAATGAGAACTGGGTTTAGAATAATTGAAATCATTATTCTGTTTCGAGATCATAGTCATCCTTCTTACCGACTACACAT
Source organism: Aphidius gifuensis (assembly GCF_014905175.1). Classification (NCBI taxonomy): domain Eukaryota; kingdom Metazoa; phylum Arthropoda; class Insecta; order Hymenoptera; family Braconidae; genus Aphidius; species Aphidius gifuensis. Next base: position 23,723,449 of record NC_057791.1, on the reverse strand, counting down.
TTTCCACGCCAACAGAAGTAATTGCGAGAACAGTGATAACCCGAAGAACACTAAAAATAAGAAATCAGATGAAGTTTATAACAATAAAATTTTGTTATCATCTATTTATGATTTTTTGATTTGAATATGAACAATGATACTTATTCCCTACAAACTTAATTTCGTCATAAACTTAATTATCTTTTAATCTTAAGGTCAGTATTTTGCTGTGATTGCAGTCACAGTTAAAAGTACAAACAAAGCAATAAGACAAATTTTTGACATTGTTTCAGTATTTTTTTTTTTGTTTCTTCTTATATTTTAAATCTAGAAAAAATAAATTTCACAGAAGAAATTTGTTATTATTATTATTATATTTATTATCCTATAAATATTTTTTTTTCATAACTTTATGTATGTCTCTTTAAGCAATTTTAAAACAACATGTAAAATTGATAAATAATTAATAATAAAATTATTTTAAATAATATATTTTCATTATATAAATTTATTTAATATTGTTATAAATTATAAATAAGTTTTGTAATATTTAAATATCTTGTTTTTCATCTTTTAAAATTGTTAATATATAAAATAAGTTACGAAAAAAATACTTACGGTTTCAAATATATATTTCTATGAGTGAAATCTTGGACGATGTAAACGTCTAAAAGATTCGGTTAGGACTGATCACTTGAGGCAAATTCAGCCTTTTTATATCCCCACAACTCAGTTTTTTGAACACGCATTTTCAAATTTGTGATAAGCATACTTCAATATATCAGTTTTAAGACAGTGGCATTATGAACTTGTTTACTGGATTTCCCCAATCGATTACATAAAAAATATCAGTTTAAATATTTAAAACGTGGGATATACTAATGATATCAAAAATTTGGAAATATCTCATTAAAAATAAACATAATAATTAATAATACTATCATCTTTCCAATAATTATCATCAAATTGTCTCGAATTGAACTTCAATTTTAATTGTTTTAAAGTTATTATTAATGTTCGTTATAATTAAATTGATAAAGCTCATTATTTAATCATTCATTGATTGAGTTTTTAGCAATTTATTACTTGTTATCTTTAATTCAGAAGATTCAGCTATCCGATGCTATATATTCGTTTAAATTTAAAATTTTATACGAACCAGTGTTTAATTAAAAATAATTAAAAATTTAATCTGAGATTTGATATATATATTTATATCAATATATTTATTAATTACTTTTATTTTCTTGATGTTTATTCGGGTTTTTCCCAACACGAATTATTTAATCAAGCGTCTTACTTAATTTTTTAATTCTATATCAGTATGTTATTAATCGCTTTCACCCACGCGTATTTTTTTTGGGTATTTCCCCGATGACATCAATTTACATATACACATGTAGAAGCATGCTATTTATCAGTAACATATACGCAATCCGGTTCAGCTACTGTGTGCTGAATGAGTCATATGAATACAAAATATACAATGTATAGAATTTGAATCGAGAGAGCTATGTAATTTCAAAGAAAACAAATCGTATAAACATCATTTTTATGGAAAAGCTAATATTGAAAAATTTTCAATCTCCAACAAAACCCTCAGACGACTTTTTTTTAATCATTATTTGAATAAAAAGTCTAGTTAATATTTTGATTAAAATAATTATTTATTTAAATTCAACAAATAAAATTACACGTGTCAATTCCGAAAATAAAAATAAAATCTTGTAGCCATTTAACAATTATAATTAGACAATCATCAAACTATTGGAGGACAACTGTTGGTACTCCTGGTTGACCAGCACTTGTGGATGCAACATCTGAAACATTGCGTTTGATACAACGTCCAACAATCTCAAGACAACGGAAGTATTTTGAGAAACAACAATCGCTGTCACTCTGGCACTGAAAAAAAATTCACAACAAATATAACAACATTTTTATTTATTTAAAATTAATAATAAAACTAAAATTATCAAATTTACTTACAAGAAGACCAGGAGGTGAACAAGCCGATGCAATTGTCATTGCAATGATAGCAATGCAAACAACTACTAGTAACTTTGACATTTTGTAAATTATTTTTTTTTTAATTATTATTGAATACAGTGTCTTGATTTAGAATGGTTTGATGACTGATCGAAGTTGACGCAGTTTATATAGGTGCAACAATTGCACTTGAAGAACAAAGTAAATAAATGATAAATTGTTTTTTTTTTTTTTTTGTAATCTTAGGTCCTTTTGATTGTGAAACAATTGAATGTTGACTTAAATTTTTTTTTTCAATTATTGTTTGTCATTTTTATTATGCTCTCTGGCCTTAATAAAATTTTCCAGTTTTCCGCAAATATTATTATCAGATACCCCTCGAAGATCGCACTTGTATGAATTTTTATTTTTTAAATATTTTTATCATTCTTAAGGTCTCATTGGTAATGATAAATAGAATCAAGATAGTATTTATTTATTTATTTTTAATCATGTGCTACACTTGAAGCTATTATCTAATAAAAATTTGAAAAAAAAAAAAATTAAATAAATGAAAAATTCAATAAAAAAAAATGGATAAATAAATTTTTGTTGTTTTTTTTTTTTATAGTTTTTTTATTATAAAATCTCTATTGAGTTAAAACAGTTTTATTTTTATTAAAATTTAATCTAAAAGTTTTTTTTGTGAGCATTGATTTGAATATGTTTAAGTTTTTCAATGATTTCTAATAACATTTCAACAGTAATATTAGGTGAGCATCTACTTGCGACTGAATGGCAAATTAAATCACCACAACAATCACTTGATGATGTACACTGAAAATATAAAAGAAAAAAATTAAATTATCAATTTGTTAATATAATTCTAATAATATTAAAATATTTTATATGAAATTTTATAATTTAATTACATCTTTTCCAACACTTGGAGCACATGTTCTGTCAATTCCATGTTTTTCAAAAAAATCTTGTTCCTCACTTTGTGCGAAGACAGTTGTCACAGCAAGGAAGGCAACCAAAACAATGAGGCAAATTTTCGACATGATAAATCTTTTTTGTATCTATTTTAAATGTAAAAAATAAAAGCTTATTATTATCTGTTTAAATTTAATATTTGTTTGAATATTATAATTATTCATTAGTAGAAAAATTATTATTCATTAGCAAATGTTAATTATTTTAATTATTCATTATCATTTATATTATTCATTAATTTACTAATTACTTTTAGCTATTATTAAAATTAAAAATTACTAGGAAATAAATATGCAATTACCAGATAATATTTTGTTTAATACAATAAATTTATTAACAAGTATTTTTACTTACCGAATAAAATATTTTTTCGCTGGATGAACTTTAGGATTGAGACTGATCGTTAACGAAAAAAAACCGTCGGTATTTATACAAAATCAATTGACAAGTAGGTTGTGATGTAAACGTGTGCTTATTTTTTTTTATTTGCATTTAATTATTTTGGGCAATAATCAGAAGGTCATACTAAAAATATACGATCTTCCATGCATGCTGTGTTTATTCAAATGTTCCTTGAGTAAATAAATAGGAGGAAAAAAATAATTAAGTTATGTATATGACAATTTATAAATTTTATAATCATCAATCGACGGGCTAATCGAGTTGAATTAGATATTCAATCATTAAATTAATAGGTGATAAAGTTTTTTATGTCGAGCTATTTTATTTCTATTGAGCAATGTTGAAAAAGGTCGGGAATAAAAAAACACTAATATTACGATGTCAAGATTTAAAAATATCATATCTGATATTTAAAATAAAAATTTAAAATTAACATTTCAAGTAAAGCAATTAAATAATGAACGAATAAAATTATTATATAATTCTTTTGTGATTTTTTTGGTCGATAATACGGTACGATAAAATTTTGTCAATTTTCGTTTTAAAAATAAAAATATTATGTTACAAATATAGATGAAAAAAAAAAATTGATTGATGCTATTTACTGTGAATCAAAATTAATACAAGCAATTTATAACATAATTATATATATTTTTTTTTTAAATATATATTTCCGGTTTTGAAAATTAAAAAAAGATTAATTTAATTGAAAAATTATTTCACTACATGATTTTTTTTACAGTCAATAAAGTAGAAATTCATGTTTTTTTTTTTTTTATCTTAAACATTCTTATTTTTTTTCTAGAATACTAGATGCGATAGAAAAATTTTCAAAGTCAAATTTTGATTCAGGAAGACGAAATCTATCAGACAACAATATTTTTATTTTTATAAAAAAAAAATAAACAACTGAATGATGGCTGTCCATAAAAAAATACCAAAAATTAATTAAAAATAACAAAAATAAATAATTTATAAATACAAAACCATTAATTATAAATTAAAAATTTTATTTTCACAATAATAATTAGTAAATATTACATAAAATGATTCAAAAAAAAAAAAAAATAAATCATTAAAAATTATATGTTATTAACTTTCAAAATAATATAACTTTTTTTGTTAAATGTTTTCATTTATATAAAATAATCGAGTACAATAAATAAATGAATTTTAAATTTCGATCAGCATTATTGATTAATATTTACATGTTTAAGATTAGCTCTGCCTTTTTGTAAATCTTCAGCAGTTATTTCAACTTGGCATCGTTTAGCATACATATTACAAACCATTTTTGAACTGTTGTTGCAACATTCACTATCTGATAAACACTGAAAAAAATAAATATAAACAATGATTAATTAAATAAACAATATTAATCACAATAAATAATTTAAATTAATAAAATTGATTATTAAATTGACTTACAGGATCACCATGACGACTCTGTTTACTACATTGTTTATTTGGTATACTTGGTCTAGCTCTGTCACTTGTTCTATCAACAGGTCTAAGATTTGCTTTACCTCTTTGTAATTCATCAGGAGTAATTACAACTTGACATCTTTTTGCATATGCATTACATGACATAGCAACTTTTCCACATCGACAATCATTTGTTGTTGAACACTAGAAACAATGGGTCAAATAAACATTAACCTTTCGAATTTTATCATAAATTTATTCATTCATTTTTTGTAAATTCAAATTGGGTTACTTACTGGGTCACCATGTTTAGTCTCAATCGGACATTTTTGATTATTTTTCGATATTGTTTCAAGTGAACTTTCAACTCCCTTAAATTCAGTACTTCTTGCTGTGATTGCACTCACAGTAAACAACACAAACAAAGTGATAAGACAAATCTTCGACATTTTGTCAATATTTATTTTTCACGTTTGTATGTTTAAAATCTATAATAAAAATAAAAAATAATTTTAATAACAAAATCATAACAATAATATTAATAATAAATGTTTTGTTTTTTTTTTTTCTTTTAATTTTATGTACACTGAGTAATTTAAAAGTTAATACACGATAAATCACGTTGAGGTTGAAGGTCAAGTGAATGAAGCGATCTCATTTTATATACTCATGGCCATCAGTCACACGAAAGAAAAAAATAATATAAAATTGTGCGTACACTACTGAATTGTACAAAGAAATTTAAAAAAAAAAATATTTTAAATATTCAAAAATTAATTTAACTAATTTACTTTCACTGTGAATATGTGTAGATGTTTAATTATTTTTTTTTGTTTTTTAAATTTTAAAGGGATTGTTATTAATGTTATAAACAAATAAATTATATTTAATTAAATACTTACGATTTGAAATATATTTTTTTTTGTAAGTTTTTTATGATATAAGCGACTGGAAGATTCAACTAAGACTGACCACTTGAGAGACAAGTCGATGCGTTTATATGAACAACATCAACACAGTAGAACTGTTTTATTTTCAACACATATATAAATATAGTGGCGTCATAAACTTGTTTGCTAGACGCATTCGAAGAAATCATATTACTAATTTTACATATTTGATAATAAAAAAAAAATAAAATTAATCTTTTCAAATTTTTTCACGTCCAAGATAGACATAATTTTTAACAGTAAATTTAAAAACATAAAAAATAAAAAAAGGTAACTTTTAAATAAATTGACAAGACAAAAATATTTTTATTATTTTTATTTATAAAATTTTTATTACCACATGATGATTGATCAATTTATTTTTTTTATTTAAAATTTTTATGATGAATCGTTTATGATTGAGAAAAATTTATTTGAATATTTTTTTAAGTGACACATTTAGCAGCATAGAATAAACACCTCAATTTTTCACAGCATTGTTCGGTCGTGTAACACTAAAAATTCAAAAAAAAAAAAATAATAAAAAACAATAATTTATAATTAAATAATAAAAAAATAATGGTAATAATGTTAATTATTTTTTTTTTACTTTTTCTCCAACTTTTGCACAGCTTGGTAAACCCCAGTTATCAGCAGCTACCATTGAAGCCATCAAAACAAAGATGAAAACAAAGACAAGAAACAATAGAAATATTTTTCCCATAATTAGTTTGTTTGTTTGTTTTTTTTTGAATATATTAGATTATATAATTTCGATTTTTCCGAATGAAAAAAGGAACAATACAAGAGGTTATTCTTCGTTTTACTGACTGGATTTTATATCGATGAGGATAAAGGTATTTATACTCTAGATGATAAAAATTATCATGATCATTTAATCTACAATCTGTGCTGATAAAAAAAATATATAATAATAGATTGTTATCATTATTATGTAACTTTAAAAAATAATTTTTATACTTTTAAATTAAAATAATGTCAAAGAATGTAGTGATTTAAAATTTAAATTTTTCTTTTTATTTATTTGAAGATTGAATAACTATATAATTAAGACAAGTATATTTTTTATTTGTTGAATTTTATTGTCGATTTGAATTTAAAAGGCTATTTTTTAATGATAAAAATCAAAAGTGGCCGATATATTATTGCCTAATTTTATAGATATATTTATTATTTAGAATTATTATACAGAAAATTCAAGGCCCTTGTTGAAGTTATCAGCTAAAAAAAAACATATCAAATGAACGACAGACATTGACAATATTATTTTTTTTTCTTTTTTTGAAAACAATCACTAATCAAGATAAAGTGTGGATTACATTTGTTTGTTTTATATCTTGCTACATAACGATAACAGATTATATTTTTTGACAAAAAAAACATCTAGAATATTTGAACTAATTGAGGTTCTCCTGTTACTATTTCATCTGTTGTTTCTGGTTCAGTTGGTTCAGCATTAGCAGAAGTTGCTTCTACTGGTACTTCTGTTGTTGTTAGTTCGACTGGTGATCCAGTTGATGATTCTCCGTTTGCTTCTGATGTTTCTTCATTTGTCTCTGATGTTTCTGGTTGAGTTGGTACTGCAGAAGATGATTCTGCTGTTGCCTCTGATGTCGCTGATTCATCTGGTGAAGCAGATGATGATTCTTCGTTTGTCTCTGATGTTTCTGGTTGAGTTGGTACTGCAGAAGATGCTTCTACTGGTGCCTCTGATGTTGCTGGTTCATCTGGTGATCCAGATGATGATTCATCGGGTTTTTCTGATGCATCTGGTTCAGTTGGAACTGCAGAAGATGTTTCTTCTGATGCTTCTGTTGTTGTTGGTTCAACTGGTGATCCACTTGATGATTCCTCGGTTGTCTCCGATGTTTCTGGTTGAGTTGGTTCTGCAGAAGATGATTCTGCTGGTGCCTCTGATGTCGCTGGTTCAACTGGTGATCCAGATGATGATTCTTCTGATTCACTTGATGTTGTTGCTTCTACTGGTCCCTCAGATGATGGCTCTACTGAACCATCTGATGTTGGTTTTACTGGAGATTGAGATGTTGTTTCAGATGATGTCTCTGATGACTCGGACGATGTCGATGACTCAGATGAGCCAGATGATGACCCTGATGATTCTGATGTTTCTTCAGATGATGATGATGATGATGATGATGTTGGTTCAGTAATTGGTCGACCAGTGTGTGATGGTGGAGTCGGGTGTGATGTTGGTGGTGGTGGATGTGATCCTGGTCGTTCAGTACCTGACGTGGGTTTCTCTGGTCTGCCAGTTGGTGTTGGTGGTGGTGGATGTGGCCTTGAAGTAGATCCTGCTGGTGGTGGTGGTGGTGGTGGTTGCACTGTTGGTGGTGGTGGACGTTCACCTCCTGTTGATGGCTTATCTGGTTTACCAGTTGGTGGTGGATGTGGCTCTGAAGTTGGTGGTGGTCTTGGACGTTCAGTTCCTGACGATGGTTTTCCTGGTTTATCAGCTGGTGTTGTTGTAATATATGTAGGTCTACGTTTTACACATCGTCCGACAAATTCAAGACAACGGAACCATTGGGGAAAACAGCAATCACCGTCATTTTGACACTTAAAATTATACAAAAATCATTAAGTCAGTATAACATTTGAAAATGTTTATTTATTCTTGTATTTTTAAGTTTATTTAACACTTACAAGTCGTCCTGGTGGTGTACAAGATGCTGCTATTGTCAAAGCAACAAGAAAGACGCAAATACCAAGAGTATATTTCGACATGATTATACTATCATTCAATATCAAATCAAAATCAAACTTATAACTCTATGACTTGATTTGGAATGAGTTGCCTAACAAATATTCTAACAATTATATAGTAACAGTAGGTGCACTTGAATTATACTTAAGTAAACATTAGATAGTCGTTTGAATGATCGATTTATCAGATATTGATTTTGTTTTTTTTTTTTTTTTAAATTTTATATCAAACATCGTATTTTCTCAGTAGTCTTTGTACATCAATTTCTTGTTTATTATGCCTACATCGATTTCGAAATGATTAGATATAATTCAAAATAAATATTACATGTCAATTAACATAAAAACAATAATAAATTTAACTTGTCATTTGAAATTATATAAAAACATTTTATTGACATTTGAAAAATCATAAAATAATATAAAAATAATTATAAATGACACCGATGATAATTGTACAAACACAATCTAAATTTAACCACGTTTATTTTTGAAAAATTTCATCCAAGTGGAAAAAACAATCATCGAAATAACACCAAAGTAATGACCATAGATACCAATAATTTTTTTTTTTTTTTTCAAACAAAAACTCATAATTCAATCGCTTATATAAATTGCTGAATATCACAATCCATGCAATATCCAAAAACCGCTTGACGAATTCATCAAATTGATATTTTCCGGAAAATGAAAAAAAAAAAAAAAACTTTCTCCTTCCACATACTCTTACTCAATAATTTTCGGAAAATTTCTATCAGTACATACGAATGATTGACCAATTATTTTTGTGATCAATGTGGTCAAGTAAAAAAAACTAAAATAAAAATTTTACTTGTAAATTAAAATGGTTAAATATTTTCCACGATGAATTAATAAAAATTAATTTTAATTAAATGATATTTCATTAAGTATTGTATTAATTTGTTTTAATTTGATTTTCTTTTTTTATATTTTTATTTAATCATTATTTATGACAATACAAAGCGACAAAAAAAGTTGACCTACTTCCTGAAACTTGTCAATGATTAACAGTGTTCTACGAAAACTTGAGAATAATTGATAAGACGTAAATTAAATGCGAGAAACAAATACTAAAACGTCTGGTAAGTTCCATACTCGTAAGTCATAAACATCAAGAAAATACGGAGACACATGTAGCCAACGATATCGCATTGCCAAGAAGAACCGAGGTTATCATTTATTAACACACATACATCACACACATTACACACACATTCCTATATAAATAAAATAAAAAAAAAATTGTAAACACTTATGTTTTTAAGCCAAATAAAATTGTCTTTTGATAAATTGATCAATCAACAATAATTATTTCATCATCATTCCAAGAACTACAATTTAACAATAATAAAAAAAACTGAATGAAATTAAATTTTTCCATTTAGGATCTATATAAAATATAATTTAAAAAAAAACAATAAATAATTACAAATTGAATTTTAAACTTGTGGTATAAAATTAAATTATGAGTCATGGCTTTTCAGGGTCGACATGGGTCAGTCATTGACTCACGTAATTACACTCATATAAATTAACAAAGTGTATTTTAAAATAATTTTATTATGTCTTATTTTTGAATGAAATAAAAATAATAGCATGTTTTATATAAATCTAGGTAAATTTATAAAATCATATTAATTAAATATCTTTTTTTTTTTTTTATGATAATTAGTATTATTTTGTGAGTCGCGTGTATCTTGATAAAAATGAAAGATTCGTTTCCGTAATAAATTGTAATTTCCGCACGCATTTCCGCTCACCGTGTTGGTATAACAGTCTTTTTCCGTAACATGAAATAAAAAATCCTTTATTTGAATTTTTATCGCTCCATTGATAAGTGGATATATAAAAAATAAATTTATAAATGTTTAAAATTAAATTAACATTAAAGATAATTTCTTTTTTTTTAATTTTGGTCAGCGTTGATTTAATTAATGAGTGTTTTAAGACAGTCCAAGAAAATTAGTGCTATGGAATTTAGCAAGTTTTTTTTTATCACCCTCAGTTTTAGATATTTGCTTGAGATAATAAATCTTTGTTGACTTGTCTTGTGTCTTTGGTGGTTTTGCTTCTTAAATCTATTGCCATTTAAAGCGATTGAATATTTCTCTACAATATACAAGCAAATAGTTGAACAATTTGATAATTAAATTTCTGTTTGTAACACTGATTTATTGTTTTTTGTTGACCGATCAATGTCTCAATAAAAATTTGAGTATTTCTTTTTTTTTTTTTATAGCAAGTGTAAAGCAAAAAAAAAAGAAAAATACTGAAAAAAAAAATTAAAAAATTAGTTTTATTTATTTTTGATTAGAACAAGAAATATTTCGATTTGTAAAATAATTTTTAGCAATAAATAAATCAAAGCAATTGTAAAAATTTAAATTATTATTTCCAGAATTTAATGAGAATAAAAATTATCGAAATAAAAATTTATTTGCTCTAGTCAAAATCAAATTAAATTGTTTCGTTTTTATAAAAAAATAAATTTCGTTGAGTATTTGAATAAACTATTTAAAAAATGTTTTTATTTTTGAGCAATAAAATTATTTTGCTGAGACATTCAAGACAGACGTTTGAGTAAAAATAAAATTCATAAAATTTTTTTTAACTCATCAGTTATAGCACGTAAGAAAATTCACATCTAAAAGTTGACACCTCTGGATCATCAAAACTTTTTATTGTTATTAGAGTCAACTGATATAATCGTAACGATGTTTTTTCCAAGTTTTCTCATATACATCTGAGAGACAAGTGGCAGGCCTCAAATAAAAAACAAAAAATAAATGTGATACAACTGCCACAAGTACCAAAGAGTTTATTAATGTATAAAAAAGTTTATTTTATTTCATTGTTGTATTTCACACCAAATGAAAACAAGTGTATGACATAAAATCCATGGATTCTTAAAGTTAAATCAAATTTGTAAAAATGCTGAAATGACAATCGTAAAATAAACTTCTTTCATGTGACAAAGATCCTCGTAAACATCTTATGACTCCAAGAGACATTTATTTATTTTTTTTGTTATTATAGTAAACAAATAAAAAATAAATTTTAAATCGAAAAAAAATATAAAGAAAAATAAAAATTGAGCTTAAATTTGTACAGAAAATAATTCAAATGTTTTTTAGTGTCAACAACTTTTGCAAATTTTTTTAACATCCCTTAAAAAATGTATATATTTTTTTTGTTATTTAAACTTTTGTGTAATAATTTTTTATTTGTTATTTTTTTCTTCTTTCGTTTTGTAATAATTTTTTTTATGACACAAGATACATGGCATAAGGTCGCTGGCCATTTCCTAGCAATTTCCCTGAGGCTGTTTTTCACCTAAACTTTTGCTCTTTTATTCACCTTTAAATGTGAATGCGTGTATATATACTCACAAGGTTTTTTTTGTATGTGTCGTAAAATATCTGTTAAGTAGCCCACAGTAGACAGCGAATAAAGAGGGTGGCAAAAACGTGTTATAAATTGTCTCAACAATGAATACTACAATTCTCTGTCCAGATGTGTCCTTATTTCCATGTTAAAACTATGACTGGACACTGCTCAGTGTCAGCTTTAAAACCATGATTCTTTCAAACAATTATTTCCGCAATGATTATTTTTTTTTTTCTCTTTACGAAATTCTTATTTCCTATTTTAAATTATTATTCAAATTTTATTTATACACTTTTTTAAAATGATCTATATTTTTTTTTTGCGTGTTAATATGTTATTTAAATTTTTGAAATATTATTTAACAATTAAAAATATTATTTCATATTTTTTAAAATATTTAATTGATTAATTTTTTATTAACGTTAATTATTTACTAAATTTTAAACAAATTTTTTCATTTATTTAAATTTTAAAAGTAAAAAAATAAAGATTATTTTTTCATTTGTATTTTAAGATGTTAATTATTTATTTTTAAATTTATATAAATTTTATTTTTTTAATTTTTATTTTATGGTGTTAATGGAATTTAATAATAAATGAAAATTATCAAAATAATGCTATTTATTGATTTGATATTTTTCATGAAATTATTCATAATAATATTATATTATTTAGCTGATGTGTAGTGTTTAAATTTCGACAATAATAAAAGCTTATTTATGAGTCAAAAATTTATCAGTTCAATATAAAATTTCTTTCAATAAGGACATAATATTTTCAACTCGCCCGGAAAGTGAGTAGTGTCATCTCTCAGCGCGCCAACGAATTAAAATCTGACCAAATAAATTTAAACATCGATAATATAAATTTCTATTAAATTAAAATATTAAACTTCTTTTTATAATTTATTTTCAATCAAATCTATTAGCCTCAATTTTTTTATTACTAATTAAAAATTTAATATTCATTTAATAAATGTCAATCGCTTTGTTTTTTTCCAACTTGAAATTTTGTTAATTAATTTTTTAAACATGTTTTTCAAATTCAATATAGAATATTTGTTGATAATATATTAATACATGTTTCAAAGATAAAAAATTAAATTCTAAATTAAATTTTATTACATTTTATTGTTGAATATGTAAATTTTTTTATTTAAAATTCTTTTATAAGGGTCAACAAATTTTTTAACATTGAATGACCATTACAATTGTTGAGACAATTTCAAGCACACTTGAAAATACTGTATATTTTCATTTTGTTTTATAAAAGTTTGAGTGTAAGCTCACGTTTTAATCAAATCTCGTGACTCCATAGCGGAAATTGATCACGGAAAATTGAAATACCTCCAGTGCAAATTCTGACAAGTCCACTTCACTTTCCAACTCGTCTTTCATTCAGCTTTGTGCTTTATCGGTTAACTCGTTTTATATGTGGTTGAAATATTTTTTCCATTTTTCTATAAATCCATTTTTTTATTTCCTTCAATTTCTTTCTTTTTTTTTTAATATCAATTCCATATACATCAGCTAATAATCGAATCAAATATTTCAAAATAAAATTATACGAATTACACGGAAATTTTTTTCCATACAAAGCTCGATGGAGCTTTTTTTTTTTGTAATGAATCTATTGTTTTTTTTTTTTTATTTTAACTTGGAAAAATTTTTGAATACGTCAATATTAATTATATTAGCTATAGATAAAAGTAATTTATTAAATTTATTGTTAAAATAACTGAATGGATACTTGTATATATATAAATATAATAAACATGAATAAATACATATCGCTCGATAATATTGGATGATGATGACCATACACATGGACTGATTGGGGTTGGAGACTATGCAGTTTAATTTATGTTGCATCACCAACCAGTCGAATCGAAAGTTCAAACGAATCGGACGCTTATTTGTCATTTTTTAAAATAACTTTAAACATTTGCAATTTAAAAAACAAAAAAAAAGCTTTAAAATAATTGAAAAATTTCCGGAAGAAAGCTCATTTTAATCTAAATTTATCTAAATTTATGTTTGCATTGTTTTTGGATACACCTTGATAGAGACAAATCCCTCATGATACATGATTTATGTATTTACGTTTGCGGATAAATGATAATTCGATAGCAAATGTGTAACTCGTGTCAAGAATAGGCTACAGGTTTACTAGCTAGTCATAATAATAATCAAGTACACATACATACAGCCAACATAGGCTGCAGAAAATTTCAAATACTCTTGAAAAATTTATCCCGCTACTAATTTTTTTTACTACTCATCAATACACGAGGTAAGTTGCAAAAAAAAAAAAATATTTAAAATGATTTAATCAACTATTAAAATACTCATTTAAAAAATTTAAATAAATAATTTTTTTTTTTCTTGATAATTAATTAATAATATAAAAATAAAATTATAAAATTTAGAATTTAAAATTCAAAAAATTTTCTAAATAAATTAACAATTAATTTAAATATATATTTTTAATAATCTTATCATGAAAATTTACAGTTGAAAAGTTGTTGAAAATAGATTAAGTAAATATTAATTAAAAAAAAAAAAAAAAGATAAATATTCATTAGCAAAGATTATTTGATGAATGAATCGTCAATATTTGTACAGAATATGATAAAGAAGTATTTAATCTTGTCTGTTAAATATGGTTATTTTATTTTTTGTGTCATTTTATAATTTTTTTTTATACAGTTAATATTGAAGGTAGTGTCCAATGAAAATGAAGAACGATCGCGGTTATACCCATGTATGTTATATAGACACGTCCTTTAGCCATTCGCGCACGTGTTTAGTCAAACATCTCGTGCTATTTGTACGGGACAAGCCTCTCTCCTTCTCCCTCCCTCTCTCCCCCCCGTGAACCGAGATATCCGATGATTAATAGCCCTCCTTCAAGCTTTATTAACGACGGCCTTGTCGACGAAGCTCATCGCTATATCCATGTCTTCCATGACGATGAGTTCGACCCCTCGACCCTTCCTCAACCCCTTGCCATTTTTTTTTTTTTTTTAACCTCATTTTTTTCAATAAAAACCACGCTTAAACCAAAATAAATCATACTAATGTTTCCGAAAAAAATTGATAAGATATATATTTAAATTTTATTATTATTCAATGCTCATTTTTTCTTTTTTAATTTCCTTCGTTTCCTTTTTGTTTTATTAATCATATTATTGAGTTAAAAAAATGTGGTAAAAAGTCACTTGAACATCCAGATGTTATTAAAGGGATATATACTTGTGATATTGATATTATTAAAAAAAAAAGATTGACATATGGGAGTAGGTAAATAGAAACTCGATCCAATAATAGTCATCGTGTCAATTAAGATAGCTTCCAAGAACCAATTTAAAAACAAACTTGAAAATGAGATGAATGATAGTATTGAATATTTACTTGGATTACGTAATTTATTATAGAAAATTATTTTCAGTTTGTCTTCATTGTGGATATATAATTTTGAATATATCCCTCATTATTATTTATTAATGGATTTCATAAGAGATTCATAGATTCATAATAATTACATAATTTCATATCTAAAATAAAAATATCCACGTGGAGATAGAAATAATAGAAATAATTACATAACAAATTATCCAATGTCAATCGAAAAACAAAAAGAAATAATTAAAATTTTTTAGCTATAGCAAATGGATTTTTATTTCAATGATATTTTGATATTAAAAAAAAATCCCACGAATTTTTTACAAAGTATTTTTCAAAATAGCAATGAAAAATAATTGAAATTAAATTTTTTAACTAACAGAATAATTTTTTTTATTTATGTATTTTAAATAACGGGATAATAATTTAATGAAATTTGTACTTGGAAATGTACTTTTTTTAAAAAAGAGGATGGGTGGAATGCTGACTCTCGTGGACATTTTTTTCATTTTGATAAGTTTTTATATTGAAATTAATTTTTTTGTAAAAGTTATTCTGTCGAAATTTTTATCAAACAAGTTATTTGATGTAATTTATTTTTTGGAAAATTATTAACCCGGATATTTAATTCCAAAATGATTGGACTGATAAATTTTTGATGAAGATATTTTTACTGTCTCAGTGATGAATAATTAAACATTTTTTTAAACAATATTTATTAAATTTAAAGAGACTTAATGAACACCTAGAAATTTCTGGGAATTTGCCATTTTTGATGGACAATGTTAATCATCGTTGATAATTCAAGTGATACATGTTTATAAACTTCAAAAGCATTTATCAATAGAATAAACAAACATAAAAACTACAATTGTACAGGAAAGAGAAAAAAAAAAAATATAAAAGTTTATATGGAAAAACGATTGTGTTACAATAGACATCAATTCCCTGAGAAAAATAAATCGAATAAATGTGTTTATAAATATATATGTGTATTTATGGATTGGTCGAGCAGTTACAAAGCTGGTTGATCACGAGGTGTGCCACGTAAATGTTGGACATGACAATAATTTTACCACGGGGACATGGCTCGCGGTCTATGTCATTGTCTGATCTATGAACCTGTCCAACATTTACAAATACAACAAGAATTTGTATCTTGAATTTTTATCTAATTTTAACATTTAGATTTCAATATAATTATTCAAAAAAAATTTCCAAAAAAATTATTCATTCAATATTTAATTCGACAACTCAATTATAGTTTTATAATTTTTTTTTTTTTTCATTATTTTTTAAAGCTTGGAATTATTAATAAATCTACTAAAAAAAATTTAAAAATAATTTTATAAATAATTTTTTTAATCAATGTGATGTTATCATGATAAATTGTATATTTTTTTTTATTTTTAATTATCGATATTAAAATAATCCAGAGTAATTTATTTACCCACTAAATAATCAAGTATTTAAATTTTTTTTTTATTTTTATTTTCATGTTTGTTTGATAATAATTAAAGTAGGGAAATAACAAGAATTATTTAGGAACAAAATAACACGACATCAATCATTTAAAAAAAAAAAAAAATTTCTTGAACCCTTGTTAAATCCGGGGCGTGGCTGTTGATCCGGTTTTTGAATTAAGTATAAACTGACTCAATAATTCCTCAATTTATTCTGAATACCTAAATCATATCTTATTTCATCTAATTAAAAAAAAAAAAAAAAAACAAATAAATATAAAACCCCAACAACTCTTTTAAATAAACCCATAAAATTCTAATCAAAAAATAAAATAAAATAAAAAAAACCCAATTGAATTAAAATAAGATTTTTTTGCATTTTTAAAAATTTTTTTTCAACATGTTTATCTTGAAAAGAAAAAAAAAAAATTGTTTAGGGTCGATGGAAAATAATGCAGGTGACCATAAGAGAAGTTTGAGAGAGAAAAAGAAAAAAAAAAAAAAAAAGAGAGAAAGAGAGAAAGAGCAAGCGCTTGCGTAAAACTGGAAAGTTCGAAAATGAGGTGATCGTCGAGGTCGAAACGCGGCGAGTATAGAAGAGAGAGTTGAGGCCAAGCATGAAGCAAGGGGATGATGATAGCCAGGACATAGACAGAAGCAAAAAGGAGTGGTAAAGGGAGTAAAATAGGTAACGGGCAGGAGGAAGAGGAGAAAGAGGAAGAGGAGGAGAAAGGGTGACATGAGGGAGTCTGTGCAATGAAAAAGGGGTGACAAAGAGGGTTGTGAATAGAGAGGAGAGTGTCGGACGAGGTTTCAGAGGGATGATGAGGGGATGAGGGTGAGTGGAGAAGAGACGAGGTAGCTTGCAGTGACTAGCCTCCATCGATTTACTGTATGCCGCCATCTTGCCACCCTACGCTTGGGGTTGACCACCCCATTGACGCCCACCTCGCAGTAGACATTTTGAAAAATGATCCCAACCAGTCATTGCCAATGTTTCATCCGGATTTTTTTTTTTTTTTTTTTCTCTTTTTCAATTTTTATTATTTTTTTTTATTTTTTTCATTTTTTTTTTTATTTTTTATCACTGTTTTTTTATTTTTTTATTTTTATTTTTCCTTGGGCTAAATTCTTTTACATTTTATTATCAAAAAAAAATGTATATATATGTATAGACATATTGTAAATTTTTATTTTTTTATTTTTTTTATCAAATGAAATTTTATACGATTGATGAAAAATAAATAAATAAATGCAAATAATATGAAAATGGATTAAAAAAAATATTTCAATAGTAAAAAAAATATTTATATCATAATATTTATTGTTTATTTTTTAGAATATATATTTTTATTGAATAATAAAAAAATGAGAAAATAATATTGTAGACATAAATAGAAAAAAAATGAAAATATATGCAGTCTTGTATTGAGAGAGGTGTAGACTTTAATCGGTTTTACCAATCGAATAAGGGACAAACAGAATGATCAGTGAAGCATTCTATGCGGTCGATCAACTCTCGATTATAACTTGAAAGATATATTTATTTATTTGTTGATTAAAAAAATATTATTACAATTAAAAAATGGAAAAAAAAAAAAATTTAATTCTCTCAACTGTATTTTAATCATAAAAATTTACTCTATCATTTTTTTTATCTGCAAAAAGAAAATTATAAAAAAATATTTAAAATAAAAAAAAAAATAAAATAAGGTGTAAAATAATATGAATAATAATATTGTATTATTATTTAAATTTTAATTTTTTATCCTTGCATTTTTTTGATAATGTTATTAATAACTAATTGACTAATTGAAACCATTGGAAAGAGAGAAAAATTATTTTCATGTTTTTTTTTTTTATTGATAGAAGGCACTTTAGCCATGATGAATTCTTGATGACGTCTGGCTAGGCATAAAAAAAAAAAACTACATAAAATAAAAAAAAAAAAAAAACCAGAGACCATTGCATTTACCCAGTGCGATTTGTCCCCTCTCGCATATAAACTCTCGAACTCTCGCAGTCGGCAAATCTCTATATAACTGATGGTGCTTCTGAGTGTCATGGCCAGACCATCCACTTCTTTGCCCTCTCTCGCATATATGCATCCAGTGTATGGAAATATCTCTTGTTTTCTATCTCATTTTAACTGATTTTGTCGTTGCTCTATGCTTTTCAGACATACACAATCATTGCGCAAATATATAAACACAAGTTGAATTTACTTTTGCATCTACGACACATATATATCTGTTGAATTTATTCACTATTTAATAGTTATCTGTTTTCATCTTTCTCTCTCTCTCTCTCTCTTATTTTATTATTCTTTATAGTCTTCTCTTTTTATTTTGCCCTTCGCGACAACCCGTTCACTCTGGTGCATTCAACGATTTTTATATACAAAAACGATTCCGCCATAAATGCATTCGACATGAAAAATAAACTCCAGAAAATTGCTTAGTACATCAAGAAAATATATATTATTATAAAAAATAAATATAATTATGTGAAAATTTTGTATAAAACAATTTGGATTATTAAATAAACTGCGGTTAAAAAAAAAAATAATTTATTGGCACTGCGTGGAAGAGTTGATTCAATAATTGTCACTGAGGGTTTAAAATTATAAAATAAAGCCAATAAATTAGCTGATTGAAAACAAATAAAAACCTGATTTAGGGTTTTATCAAAAAATGTATTTAAAGAGTTGTCAATTGAAAAAAAAAAAAAAAACAAAGCCGGATGGATGTAAAATAAGAATTTTAAAAAGAGTTTGAGAATTAGTCAATTAAGGATGATGAAAAATAGCACGAGTGTGTTACTGAAGTTCGATCTTTTCTGTGTAAATATAAAAGAAAATATTGGAAAAAAAAATCGAGAAATGTCCGAGGGAATAGAAGAATAATGAAGATAAAAATAATCAGATTAAAAATATCCTAAGAATTATCCAATTCAAATAAAAGCAAAAAAAATAATAAAAAAAATTTTGTCTGTTATTTTTAAATAAACAAAATTAATTGTCATCATTTAAGGTCAATAATATAAATAAAAAAAATTAAATTTACAAATCGAAATATAAATTAGAATATAAATTTAAAAAATTTCCAACAAAAGACTTATTTTTATCTATTTTTTTTTATTCTTTGTTTAAAACATCAGAAGAAAAGTTGGAGCATAAATTCCATGCAACTACAATGAGAAGCATTGAAGTTACTTTGTGAATTTAAAATAGATATGTGTACATAAGCAGCATTGAAATATATATATGTATATTAATTTATAGTTAGCCAACATATTCAAATATTACTTTGTCAAAACTAACAAATTTTCATAGCAACTATCGACCATGATGTATTTCAACAATATTATTTATCCAAACTATTAATGAACTTAGCTCTAATTTCAAAACTCTCAAATTTCTTTAATTATTAATTATAAAAAAATAAAAATAGAATAATTATTTTCATACTTTATTGCAAAGTTTAATGAACTTAATTAATTTTCAAAATTTTCAAAACTTATTTAATTATTAATTAACTGAAATAAAAAAAAAAAAAAAAGTTATCCTTTTACTTTTTCATATAATTATTTTTAAATAGTCATTAAATTATCGTAACTTTCAAAACTCAATAGCAATTATAATGAAGAATAAAGTTTTTAAAAAAAAATAAATATTAAATGAAATTTTCAAGTATCGTGTATTTTAATTATTACTTTAATATGGATAAAGAAATTAACGTTGTTAAGTTAATTTTACGTTTAGGCCTTTATGGATAAAATAGTCATTTAGTAAATGTAAAATTACCGTACATCCAACTACCAAGTATTTCAAAAAGTTTCAAAAATCTACACACATTTAATACCAAGATATAAATGTGTGTGTTTGCGTACATATGTGTATGTAAAAGAGGCTAAAGTTTTACCCTTTTGTATGTAATCTCACTGGCTGAATCATGGAAAAAGACATTGTAAAGATAAAGAGAGATGGAGAAAAGAGTCTCCTGGACCTCAATAAATTCTCTTGGGATTTTTCTTTCCTTGCCTTAATTAAAGCCAATGGTCCCTTACCCTTACTACTGTCAGCTTCAACTTGGATTTCACCCTATAAAATACGTCTCATACGTCGAGAATATTTTTTCGTCTTTACTACTACTCTAAAGTTACCCCCACTGTCAATTTAATCCACTGTGCTTATTCTTTAAAAAAAAAAAGAAAAAACAAATGTCTAAATTATTAAAAATATTTATTAACATTTAATTAAATATGCCTATTAAATTTTTAGACTCTTTTTAGACTTTTCTTAATTAATTAAATTTGCCTGAGAAAATTTTCTAAAATAATAATTTTTTAAATTGATTAAAAAAAAGCTCACATTTATTAGAAATTTTTTTTTAAGAATATAGATTGCTTATAAAATTTATTGAACTTTTATTTATTTATTGAAAAATAATTTTACATGAAAAAAAAATTAAAATTGATTGAGCTTTTGATAATGAATCAAGTGATTTAGTCAATGTTAAGTCAGACATGTCACAAACGACAAAGTTCAAAGGTCAAATACTAATGAATAATAATAACAAAATTATCAAAAGAAGTTGAGTAACATTGAGGTGTGAGATTGAAAATTATAGAAAAGCATTTTCAAGTTTTGAATGTGTCGCGTGCAATGGGGTGGAGTGGTCTGTCGGTCGATGCGCTCACTCGGCTGTCGAGCTATAGAGGGTTGTTTTTGCGGGTGTGGCTTAACCTACCCCCTTCTCTCTTTTTATACAAAAATATATAGTTATACATTGAATATTAACGGAAATAACATGTACAAATATATTACAAAAGTTGTAATTGAAATGAGAACTAAAAAATATCAAAAATTATTATTCTTTTTGAGCTTTTTAAGGAAAATATTTTGTAGATATGTTTGAAATTTTTGAAATATTATGGTATAAATTTGAAGTTAATAAACTCAGTTTAATTTATACTCTGAATATCTATTTGTTGATGATAAATAATATTTTTATTTTATTATTATTATCATTGTTTTTGATGTATATATAATGCACTCAAGAAATTCATATTACTTTGTGGTTGGTAATATTCATTTGTTATGGTTAATGGACTATCAAGCTTTATAACTGTTAAGGATATTATATAACAAATGTATTCACATGTGTTTCTAATTATATTTCACTATTTCACTATAAATGTATTTATTTATTTCATTTAATTGCATTAAAGCTTTTTTTTTTATTTACTTTAATTTAATTTTAAATATTTATTTCATTTGTTGTTATTATTTTTATGGAGCTTTTAATTTTTTTATTGTTGATTAGAAAAGAAGGGAGCATGGAAGATAAATATATTGAGTTAAATATTTTCGATATAAATTTGAAATTAATAATTTAAAATTAATTTGAATATTTAAATTAAAAAAATCAATGGAAAATAGCTTTTTTTTATTTACCAAATGAGACAATTTATAAGAGTATAAAAAAGAAAAAGAAATTTAATGATAGAGTTATGTGATATGAGAATTTAATTTTACCTTAAAATTTAATTTTTATATAGTACTTAATTTTAATTGTCATTGTGGTGACATACGTTGAGTCTAGCGATGAATTATCAACAGAGTGACTAATTAAAAAAAAATAAAAAATAAATAAATCAACAAAAGTATAAATGTTTGTTTTTTTAAGAATAAAAATAATAAAAAAAAAAAA
The DNA here is from genome assembly GCF_014905175.1 of Aphidius gifuensis. NCBI lineage: Eukaryota > Metazoa > Arthropoda > Insecta > Hymenoptera > Braconidae > Aphidius > Aphidius gifuensis. The sequence continues at coordinate 23,701,016 of NC_057791.1, read as the reverse complement.
ATAAAAAACAAGCGGTAGCACTCAGAATTGTAAACATAATTAGAGAGTGGTCAGAGAGAGGATGTAAAAGAAAAAGGGCTCGATTGTTTGAGGACACACGATCCGACTTGAGAGTCATGTCGACAATGACCGCTCATTTATGTGGTCATTGCTAATGGTAAAATTAAAAAAAAAGAGTTTAAAATTTTCTTCTATATCCTCTGTTTTTTTTTTCTATTTTAATTTACACATTTTTTAGGATTATTTTTAATTTATTTATCTCGGTTTTTTTATTTATTTTAATCTAAAAAATCTGTGATGAATAATAAAATTTTTAATGTATTACAAAAATGATAACACTGATTATTATTGACTACTGAGCAAATGATCGAATTTATGGATGAACATATTGTAAAAGCCAGTAAAATATTAACGATAAATCGGTGGTTATATTATTTTACAAAAAGACGAATGAATCATTTATGATTCAGTCATCTGTAATAGCTCAATGATTTACCAGAAAGTTCATAGGTCAAACACGACACTTCTATTGTAATAATCTATCATTATTGATTAATTATTACAAAAGAATATGAAGGTGTTAATTTTATCATAATTTTTATTTGTAAATTTATAAAATGATTTATAAAAAAATATAAAAAAAAGACAAGTGTATTTATTTTTTTTATATTTTTTTATGTTTTAATTTTGAAAAAGTAAATTTTTAATTTTATACAACGAATTGAAGTATATTTAATTGAATCATTATATTAATTTTAAATTGACTTGAAATTTTGTTTTTTTTTTAATTTATTTTTTGTGGAAAATCTGCTTATTAATTTCTATTTTTAATGCTCTATTTTGGTTCTCAATTGAATAATGTTAAAAAAAACAAAAAAAAATGGACGAGTAAAAAATAGAATAATAAATATATAAATGTAACCCCGACCTACGTGAATTCAAGTTGATGTGGGCTATATGACGTATCAATATCGTAGAAAAAAAAATGGGGAAAGTGTGTGGCTTTTAAAAAATTGATCCGAGCAACAACATACACATCGATAAACGGACATGCCAAACTGTGAAAATATGAATGAAAAACAGCGTGGTTTCTCCATACACACAAGGATAATACAAAAAATAAAATAAAAATACTAAAAAAAAAAAATAAAATAAAGCAATATAAAAACAATAATACAAAAAAAAAAAAAAACAACAGAATACTAAATAGCGTGTAGCTGAGTAGAAAAAGTGAGAATATATAAAAATAAAAAAAATGTAGATCGATTGGCCACGTGCTCAGCACCTGTTTGGCTTTTCAAGTGTATATTAATTTCAAACTTTCAATGTGAATATTGATAACTATTATCCATCCAATAAATCATTCATAAATCTAAAATTTTTTTTATAAAAAAAATAAAAAAGAAATGAATAAATTTCCTAAGTAGAAAAAAAAAATAATTCAAGTAAAAGTTAAATTCATTCTCATTCTTTATCTCCATAAAAAAGTTAAAAAGTAAAATTAAAAAAATAGTAAAAAAAGAGAATAATAATAATGATAAAAGAAATGAAAGATAGAGAATGAAAAGGCAAAAGTCTCAGAGTAAAATGGTATGCCTTATGTATAGATATATAATTTTCCATTTGGCTGAGCGATTTTGTTGGACGTTAAAGTCTTTCTACATAGACGTTGAGTGTATGCCTTGCGGCAAAACCACCCTTAAAAGTGGGTGGTAGGTTGATGGTGTATATAAGAGAAATGAGGATGAAAATAGGGTGGTAGAAAATACTGAAACTTTGTGCTTTACTAGTAAGGTTATATGTATTTTAGAATAAGGGGGGCAAAATAAAGACAGATGATAAATGAGAATATGAAAGTCAAAGAGAGTAAGAGAGAGTTTGAAATGGTTTTTTGGTGAATATTACAAGCGGGTGACTGGCCCACACATACATACACAACTTTGCTATTCGTATAGTAGTTTTTTGGGGGAGAAAGGCTGGACCTAAGCGAGGATAAAGGAGAAAGGACGCGGGCGATAGGAGCTCACGAGGACGATCAATAAGGAAGAAGTGAATAGTGGGGGGGTTATTTTACTGTTGGCTGTGGCCAGGCAAACCCTCTTTTCTCTCCCAACCACCCCCAATTTTATTCATCTCCTTTTCTATGGTTAGCTTTTACATTTGCATTTACTATATGCTTGAGAAATAGGAGGGGTTACTCAAGAAAGAACCGAGAAAATAATCTAATGTTTGTATGAGTTCATGTACGTGTGAATTGCTTGTGGTATTACAAATATATATATTCAACTCTATGTAAATGTCTGTGTGTAGGTTGCTTGGTTGTTTTTATTCTGCACACTCACATGTATTAATTTACAAACGTTGAGAAAATTTGTGTCTGTATATGAGAAAATTGTCGAGGGGCGTGAATGCAAAAAAGTGGAAAAGCTAAGGTATAGAAAAATTAAAAAAATAAAATTAAAAAGCAAAATTGTCAAGGCGAAAGTCGGATACCACGACTTTTCTTTTCCAACACGTTTTTTTTTTTTTTTTTTTGCCGCGAGAAGAGACCGTGAGATTTTTATCCTCTTGGTAATTTTTTTTTTCTTTTTTTTACTGAGCTTTTTATTTTTTGTCCTTCTATAATTTATTTATGTCAGGGGAAATTATTTTATTACTATTTTTAATGATTAGATGATGATAAAAAAATTAAAAATTAATGAAATATTTGATTTTGAAAATAATAAATTAAATTTAAAAAATTAACTACGAGATTTTCACTTTCTTTTTTTATCTCTGTATTTTTTTTATTTTTTTTTTATATCTAAATTTAGGTGAAGGTCTACAAAAAGTTCAGTGACCCAAAAAAATAAAAAAATAAAAATTTTAATAAACACGTTTAACATATGTAAAATAGTATATTAATGAATGAAAATTATTTTAATTAAAATTTATATATAAAATGCCATAATAATAATTTCTAATTCATCAATTTTGTTTATTGTTAGATGACATATTGGTTATTTGTTCTTAACTTATGAAAAGAATGAATGTATGATAAATTAAGGTGGGAGGTTTAACAATATAAGTAGAATGGGTTAATATATAAAAGGGGGAGGGTGGTCAGGCAAATAGGTGGTTAGCTTTATTGATCTGTAAGACTGCTAACCAACACAAACATTCACTTCTCTTGTTTTCCCACACCTTCATTTCTCTCATCTCCAACATTTTGCCGCCTTCATCATGTATGCTACTCTTTTCAACCATTTTTACCTCAGTTTTTTGCATTCTGCATTGATCTCAGTTCAACCAATGAACTTTGTTCAAAACTTCATAATGAATCTAGGGCTCAACTTCATATATGTTTTAATATTTTTAAACCAGTAAAAAAATCTAATTGTGGCATTAGTAAGTGACCGTTATCAGGACACCTTGAAAATATAATTTACAATGATAAAAAAAATCATTGCCATGAGGAAAAATAATCTTTTTAACAGTACAAAATTTTTATTTTAAAACAAATTTTAGTATGTCTGACTTGATATTGACTTTATCACTTTTTTTATTTTTAAATTTATTGAAATTTTTTTTTTCCATGGCGAAATAAATATTTTAAAATCGAAAAAGTTATTTATAAATTTGCAAGGCATCTTGTGAAAAAGAAAAATGATTTTTTGGTAAATGTAGTTCTTTTTTTACATGACAATTTATTTTTTTTTAAATAATAGTTTTATGATAATTATTGGAATTAATAATGTAAAATTGAACTACTTGTAATATTGATTTTTAATTAAGCTAGTTTTAATTTTTCAAATTAAATTATTTATAATTAAATCGCAAAAATTAAGTAAAATATTTTTAATATCAATTTAAAATTAAAAAAATAATATCTAAATTAATTTCGTCAATGTAATATAAAAAAAATACTTTCAATTTAAAAGCCCCAAATGGTGAAAAAAAAATATTTTTGTATTTGAAAAATTTAAAAAATCAGTTTAATATAAAATTTAAATGAAAAATAAAATCATATATCATACTGTTGGACATTTTTGGAAGATTGATTAAAAATATGATAGATTCATATGGATTTATAAAAATAATACTAAATAAAATCGCGAAAAAAAATAAAAAATAAAATGCATGATTTAATTGATTGAAAAATTAAATAATAAAAGAAAACATTTTTGGGTAAAAAAATAGAATAAAAGAAAAAAACAAAAAACTAACAAGAGATCAGTGAATAAAGAGAAGATGCAAAGGAATTCAAAAGAGTTGGTATAACGACTACTGTGGCCCGAGGTATTTCAAAGCCTGAATACTCTTCTACCTCGTACCATGTTTAACCCAGTCCATCCTTATACAAAACCCGCATTTGAAAATACCCCTTCTATTTGATAATACCCACCCTCTCTATATATTCACAAAGACTATAAAACATCTCTGTCTTTGTTTTCATCCGCCATCATCTCACTTTTGCATTTTTCTTACTTGCCCCTTATATAAAACCCGTCCAATGTCGTCCAGCCCGGGAAAACCCTTCTCTACCTAGTGACTATTTTCCTCAATTTCACCCACTCTCTTATCATCATCAGCACACACATACATTCACATTTACAAAAACATATATATATATATAAAACTAACAAATGAAAACACATAGACTTCTCTCTTTCTCTTTCTCTGATTCTCTCTATATACGCTTGGATAAAACCAAAGGTTCTTTTGCACTGAAAATACACTGCAGGCCACATACAACAATACAAATTTATTCCCAACACACTATCAAATATAATAGACGTGACACTAAAACTAGAATATTCTCATTTGACTAACTCATCTGCAGATAAAGTTAGCCCTCAGAGTATACAACTTTGTATGAATATTTTTCATTTTTTTTTTTTTTTATCAAATTTTCAAGTATATTTTTAATTTATTTTCTTACAAAAATAACTTTATATTATTTATATTTTAATTTGTATTTTCTTCATGAAGTAAGACCAAAAAAAAGCCTAATTTTTCTATTATTTTTATAGGAAAAAAAAATCAAAGAAAATTAATTTTTTGCTTTTATTTTTCAATATAAAATTGAGTATTTTCATGTTTTTTAATAAATATTAATTATGTGATATAGTGTTTCTATATAATCAACAAATATATCTATGTTGTATAAAGATGAGATAGTATATGTACGCATATCAATTCACAAACACGCTCAGCCTGATACGAGACAACCCCAGGAGATTAAATTCTAACGACGTCGAGACCATCCCTCTTCGTTTTCTCCACTAAAATAAATACATATACACATAAATATACAAGCACACATAAACAACACATACATACACTTGAATTTTTCTTAGCTCAACAGAGGGGAAAAGAGAAATAGTGCTGGCTAGCTTGAAAATTAATACCAATACAACCAACAAATACATCCATATATGTGAAAAGGAAGTTACGAAAATTGTGAGAGAATATAGTATAGGGGTGAGTTTTAAACCATCTAGATGTATAGTAATATTAATGCTTGGTACTCTGGTAACCACCCATTTCACCCACTCATCCAACTTCTATTTTATATATCCTTTACCTCCCTCTTTCTACATATACCCTCTTATTACTCCAGCACACCTTTATCTCTATTCTATACATATTTCTCTGTCTTTTCCCTTTGGACATTTCTAACGGCCATTATTTAGTGAGCTTAGAACTTGCCTTTGGGAAATGGCGTATAGTTTTGGCTGATATATAACATAACGCTCGACAAAGACGAAGAAAACGATGACCACGACAAGGAAGCTTTTGTAAAATCTGTAAATTTTCATTTTGTTATTTGGTAAAAACTTCCAACTTGTTGAAAAATACAAAATTAAAATAAAAAATTATATATATTTTACAACTTGACTATCTTTGAATAAATATATTTGAAACATTTTGTATTTAATCATTTGAAATATTAGATTGCAAGATAAATTTGTGAAAGATAGATACATAAATATAACTCTTTGAATAGATATATGTGTGTATACTTTTGTCAACGTTGAAGGACCACATATACTCGTCGACATTTTCCATTTAAATCAACATGAATTTGGTGGTTTATTCTGGCTATGTATGCTTGAGATGTCAGTAAATTCAAAAAGGCTTAGATGCATATATATAATTTATATACTGAAACAGTATTTCATTTGTAATTTTAGAAATTATTTAACTTTTTAGTTATTTAACTTGAAGTTTATTGATATTATATTTTGTTAATTATTTTAACATCTTTTATGACCAAATGAATTATTTATTTAAGAATTTTATTTTTTTAATTTATAATATATTATTGTAAACTTTATTATTTTTAACATTATAAATACCAAAAAAATATTATTAACTTTCAAATTAGTTTAATAATTTTAACAAGTATAATAATATTAACTTGAGAAAATTTTCTGACAAGACTGTACGATTCAGACTTAGATTTAGGGGTTGCTAGTTGGTTGAGTTCATGGGGGGTGGTCTGTACTGAACAGTTCAAAGAAGAGAAAAATATAAAGACAGAGAAAATATAAAAGAGAAACAAGAATATTTGTAAATGCATGAATAGAAGTGAGATGAAGAATAGAGCTTGCATGACTTGGATACGACGACGACGACAAGGGTGGTTGATTTTGAGTATATGCAGAGAAAAAGGATGTAAGGGGTGATAGTACAGAGTAAGGAGCGAGAGAAAGAGAAGAGAGAAAGAGAAAAGGAAGCAAAGAGAAATAAAGGAAGAAAGGTTTCGTAGGGTTGGTTTGAATTTACATAACGGACCCCTGGTCAGAACTAGATGACTATGCGGGAGAGGTATCAAAAGGAGGCAAGGGGGTGGTAAATATACACAAATACATATATATATTTAAACATTGAAAGAGGCAAGTCGTGTGGTGTGGCAATTCAGACAACATGGCCGCGACTACGATGAATATATATATGCCAAAAGAAGGGATAGATATTTTCTATGCTTTATATATTAACTAGTTACCTCCCTTATAATTATTTCCTTTTCTATCTTGCATCATTATTTCTCTCTTGAATTTATCTATTAAACAATATATATAGTTGTTGGTAATTTTAAATTTTCAACTCTCTCTCGCTCTCTCTACATCAACTGTCCAGGTTATTGGATTATTAAGGACCTTTATTGGATTAAATACGATTTCAAGTTTTACCAACTGATCCATAATAATTTTCTATATATCTGTTTTAGTATTATTATTTTTATTGTTGTTATTGAGTTACTTGGGTTTAATGAATTTAAAATTTTTTAATCAATTTGTTAGAAAACTAAAACGAATAGATTTTTTTTTTATGGAAAATTTTTATTAAATTGATGTATATTTAATTTTTAATATTCAGTTAAAAGTTTTTAATATTTGGATGTTAAATTTTTTATTTGATTGGAAATTATTGAACGTTAATTTACAATGGGAAAATTTTTTCTAATAATTTATGAATTTTTTTTAAATTACGTCAAAGTATACTTTTACAAAAACAAATTTTTTTTGCTATTCATTTGAAGAATAATTTTTTTTTAATTTAATAAATTTGAATTACATGAAAAAGCTCATTTTATTATTAAAAAACAATTTTATTGTAATTTTTAAAAAAAGATTTTAAAGAGAAATAAAAATGTAACTTGTTTTGAAATCAAAAATAAATTTTTTATTGAAAAAATTTTTTATTAATATAATTGATAGTATAAAAAAGTAAAAAAAGAAAAATTTTTCCACAAGTAACATTTATTGGATCTAAAAAAAATATTTATTTATCCTTGATGAAAAATTTTGTTTCAATGAAATTTTAAAACCTTTTTTTTACTTAGAAATAATTTGTTTTTTATTGAGGCTATAAAATATTTAATTTACGATAATTTTATAATTCATGAAAAAAAAATTAAGTTGTCCAATTAAATCTAATGACTTAAATTGTTTCTTTTTCTATCAAATTGTTTTTCAAATTTTTTTTATTTTTTATTTTGTTTGAGGTTTTACGACATGGCCTCAAAATGCGTTTAGTATTATTTTTCAAGCATAGTAAAGAAGGACTGATGTTAATCAACGTCAGCATAACTTTTAACAGTAGTAACTCATCCGATCAAACCGTGAAACTTGGTAGGTACTATAGGCTTAGTCCTAATTTAAGGGTAGAAATGAAAACCATCCCTGCCAGCGCTAATTTAAGACCAACACTGGCCGCTCATTTGTTTTAACCGTCCTGAAAGTTTTCCCTTTTCTCAACATTTTTTTATTTTTTTACTGTCCATTTTGATGCTTTAGCTATTTATCAAATAAACAATAGCAAACAGTACAAAATTTACCTCATCAAAATGAATTTCTTCTTTTATTTTTCAAACTAATAACACACTAATATTTCCAATTAAAAATAATTTTTTTATCTAACCATTATCCTCAACAAAAAGTCTGACATGATAATTAATTATTAAAAAATTTATTTGTAATTAAAACTCATGTAAATCAATGTGAAAAAAAAGCAAGTAATTGATTTTATTATTTTATTTTAAAAGTCAAAGATAATGTGCAAAGATAATTAATATTTGATGTATATAATAGTGTCTAGTATTTCATACGATGTACATATCAACCAATCACACTGATTTTATTTCAATTCATTAATTATTGATGAGATCTATTGGAGAGTTATTGGAGATACCAATGGACTTATTTTATTTTTACATTTTCAATACATTCCCGTTGACTACGGCGACGTTAATCGAGGATATAGGTTGATAAAAAAATAAAAATAAATTAAAAAAGGAAATATAGAAATACATTTATCTGTATATTGAAACGATGTACATGTATACTCAAACCCCACAAGCTGCTAAATGGGATGAGAGGTAAAATCGTTGGATAGCATCCGAGTTTGATTCTCGGAGGCGTTTCCGAGGTTTATCGGATCTTTTCATTATTTTTATACTTTTTTTTTTTCATTCATATTTTTCTTTTTAAAACTATTTTTTTTAAATTCTTTTTGTTTTATTTATCCGACACCTTATTGAGAAAAAAAAGTATAATTTACAAAAAAAAAATTACCACATCTGGACCAACAATAAACCACCCTCATCAAGATGACTTGAAAAAATAATCAACCAAACTTTTTGACCACGAGTATTCTTTATTTTTTCGGTAACTTTTTTTTCATTTGAATTTTTTATTGATATTGATTATTTTTTTTTTTTTTGGCTATTTATTATTAAGGTTTTTGATTGAAATAAATTTCCATGAAAATAGAAGAGAAAAGAGAGATATAGGAAATTAATTTTGTGAAATTAACTCGACGATTCATCATTGACACTCACTGTTTTATATTCGTTAGCAATTTGACTATATATTTTCATCGTGATATTGATTTTAAATTAAGTGATTAAGTATTTATCGAGAAAAATAATATAAAATAAAAAAACAAATACACATTAATTTTGAAACAAAAAAAACACACAGACACAAACACACTACTTGTTTTCACGTGAATTTTACATTTTAATTTTGAAATTTTATAGAAAAATAAATTTAAAAAAAAAACCCTGTGATGGGTTTAATGTCGTGAAGGCAACTGACAACATGACAACCAAGAAGACCATTTTTCTAGCGTACAACCAGGTTGAAAAAAATTCAAAAGAATGTTGAACAGGAAATATTAAAATGTAAAAAATAAAACCTGAATAACTACTGGGGGTCCAGTGAGAGTGTCCAGGTGGGGTATTTGGACCCCACTGGTAGTTCAAGTCTTCCCTAAAACTGGATCAACTGACAAACGGATGCTGCTGAATTTGCATCTTTCGCGAATGTATCGTTCATCACTGGGGGTCATCCCCCTTGGGTGGTCTAGACCAGTTGGACAGATAAAACGTTATACTGGTTTTTTGAATAATATCGTCTTTTTTATGCAAAATACTTTATACATGTCTTTAGATTAAATAAAAAATATTAAATGAAATAAATTATAAATTATTTGTTGAAGATTTTTTTTTTTTTGAGTATTGAAGATTTGTATAAAAATTTTATTTATTTTCAAATTGAAATATTCATGTTTTTTATTTTTTCTAAATTGAAATATTTTTAATTTATAATAAATACAAAAAATAATTATTTTAATTATAGTAATTGTTTAAATTTAATGTCTTTTTTATTTAAAAAAAAATGGAAAATTAAATTACTAAAAAAACAAATTATATATTATTGAAAATTAAGTGAAAAAAATGAAATGAGGAATAATAATTTGTTAATTTGTGAATTTATTAAAGACTTATTGAAAAAAAATTAAACAAACTATTTTTAATTAAATTTAATTATTTAAAAATTTAAATTTTATATTATTATCATCGACTGGTGGTTATTGAACAAACACCAAGGTACAATTTATTAACAATTTAACCACAAATTGTTAATAAAGCCAGGATAAAATAAACGACTAGACGTATAGTCCACTTAAACCCAACAATTACATACCGACAAACAAGTAAATATATAAGACTTTGAAAAATATATACTTAAAAATGGTGTATATAAAAAAAAATAAAGTTAAAGTGGTTAAAGTTGGCGTTAATGATGCCCGCATGCCTACTCATTCGCCATTCTTGTTTTTTAATTTTTTCTTTATTTTTTTCTTTATTTTGTTTTTGGCGAAAATAAATGGCGAAACCCAAGCTATAAAGCCGCCTTTCATTTTCCTTGGCGATATTCTGACCAACTAACAACACATATCTAAATGAACATTGGGGTATATTGTACGTGCCACATAAACCCTCCAACACATTCAAAAATTCACTATTTTACTGGATAAAAAAAAAATAAAAATAAAATACATACGTGTGTAAAGTCACCCTTGGTCATTCTCCGACCTTTTCATAAACTTTTCTCTCTTCTTCTCTCTCTTATTCGACAATTACCAAGATTTTTTAAATAATTAAATAACAAGAATTATTTTCATCATCATCATATAAATAACTTTGAATTTTATTTTTTAATTTCATTTAATTTTCATCATTGTTTTTTTTTTTTGAATAAAAAATAAAAATAATTATGTAGATATAGTTGACATTGAAAGGATGGAAATATGATGTGAATATTGCGAACAAGAATATCAGTTTCAAGAATCTCTAGAGACCTCATTGGATAGTGAGTTTTTGAAATAAAAAATAAAAGTAAAAAAAATAATTTAAAAAATATATGTGGTGAGGGAAAATGGTGGTATGTGATACGAAGTTGTATTAATATTGGCACTTGGAAAAGACAAAAGGAAAAATGACGTTGAAAAAATTTATTTGGAATAGATATAGAAACTTGATGATGACCATGATGATGATGAAGTTGACACTCGCTAAACAAAACCCTTCATCTAATTTTAATTTAATTCTTTACCTTCTAATTTTTATCCTTCTTTTTCTCTTATCAATTTGTAAATTCTCAACACATTTCTCTGATAATATTTCTACTGGAAAAAAAATTCCATTCAAGATGCAATTTTAAATAAATTATTTCAAACAAAATAATTTAAATACATTTTATTTCAATTTTAAAAGACGTTTTTACAATTAAAAATTTCTTTTTTTTTTTTTCAGACTATTTCTATACTTGAATTTATATGTAGATAAAATTTTAGATGTGTTTGTTGGTGAGGTACACGATGACAAAACATATAAACTGATCATACAGTACGTTGTCATTTGTCGTTGGTATAGACGAAACATTTTCATGTATACATATTCTATACTAGATTCTATTTTAATGGTAAATCCAACTATAGTTTTGCAGAGAGAGAAATATTTGGTTGATGATTCGACCTCTATCACGTATATACATCTCCTCTTCCTTCTCTTCCTTCTCTTCCTCTTTCTACTTTTACTTCGATATATATGTATTACGATTTCTCCTCTTCTTCATATACTAACAAACAACGAATTTTGTAATTCTCATTCTGTCTATCTATCACTATTTTATGCTATAATTTCAATACAACAGGGAATTTTAGTTTTGTGTGTAGCTATGGGTTCACTCAAATAGCGTAAAATGATAGATGATGAATTATAAATGACATCGATTAACAATAAAACCATGCAAAATTATAATACAAATAATAACACAACAACTATTTACCATACTATGCTAATATTTTAATAAATAATTATCATTTTCATGTATTTCAATTTCCAAGAAATGAAAAAAAAAATAATTTCAAAATTTCATAAATAAACTAAGCTATAAATTTTTATTTATCTCCAAAAAATTTAAACAATATTTTCTAAATATTTCCTATTTATTTATAAATAAAAACTGTATGCAATTATTTTTTTTTCTATTTAGTTTTCAAATGCTAATACAAGCATAAAGTTTTTGAAAAAAAAAGAATAAAAATTTGGATTGACTTTCAATTTCCCAGTGGATTAAAGTTGCCGAAAAACCATACAAAAATACAACGAGGTTGCAACTAATAAAGAAAACAAAACAATATTGCAAAAAGAAGCAGAAAAAAAAAAAAAAATAAAAAAATATTCACCCAAACAAAAGAAGATGAGAGAAGTTTTGAATTTTGCGATGGTGATGATGATAAGCACATACAAGTCCAAGCAAGATAAATAAATTTAATACTGAACATAGTCAATACATAGTACATGTGCACATATATAAAATGAAGTTTGATATTAGTGTGCAAGTATGAGTAAATGAATGTAATGTTAAACATGCATTGTAAAAGTGCATATACACACAAACACACTCAAATGAAGAATACGAGAAAGACAAAATAATAATAGATAAAAAGAGATATATAGTTATATATATAAAAGTATATATAAAGGCAGTGGTAAAATGAGTGAGACAAAGTGCATTATACGAGGAACCAATCGTATGCTGTGGCTGACAAGCATACAACAACCAAACGCATATATATACCTCACTGCAGGCAATGTTGCCTCTGCGACCATTCGAATTTCCTCTAACCCTTTTCATTTATATATATATATTCGTATAAACCAAACTAAAATCAACCCACTTCTATACTGCACCTGCATTCACATTCAAAATATATATCTTTCTCATTTTATCTCATTCAAGCAATATATATCAAGCAAAGTCTCACGTATATTTTCGACTTTCTATACACCCGAGGCACAAACCTGTGGACATTTTTCATCTCTCTCTCTATTTTAGCTTGTATTTTATCCACTTTCTACCTCATTCCATCTATAAAATTTTGTAGACTAGTTTATATACCCAGCCATCCAACAAGGCCTCTGTGTTCAATCTCCCTTGCACTCAGTGTGCACGACGTTTGCCGATTTTGCATTTAAATTTGGTAAATTTGTCGAAGTTGGCAAATGAGCTGTGTTTGTATATATAGTAGTGTCTAATATTCATTTCATATACATTGCTTGTCAACTGTATATTTTTAGTCTAGGCCTATTTTCTATCATCATTTTCTCATGCGTCTATCCACCCGAGATATTATTTTATATGCAAAAAGCTTCTCTATGTTTTGCATACTGTAATTAATGATCGTTTGATGATATAAATAAATCAAAAAATATATTTTTATAATTTATTTATCAATAAATAAATAGAAAAAATATTAATACTAATTGGGTTAATTTTATTTCATCAATAAAAATTATGTGGGTAACCTCGTAAAGCTTTTTTTTTTTTTGTCCCAAACGTGGATAATTGGAATTAAATATTGCCACATGGTAATATAAAAAAAAAAGTGTCAAACTTTTTTGGCTTTCAGTTGAATAAAAAAATATTAAAATAAAAAAAATAAAAATTTCAAGGTTTGTATATATAGCTTTACAATGTAAATTGAATTGAACGCATTCAACAGATTTTTTTATTTTTTGAAATAAATATATGTATACTTTTTGTGGATATGGAGATATTAATTTTTTTTTTTTTTTTCATGTCTGAAATAACGCGTAACGCAGTTGAATGTAACGTAATACTAGACACAGGTATATAGGTGTTGGGAGAGACGACGAGAGAAGTTGAATAATAGCGTTGAGAATGCACACGATTCAACGGTGGAATGAGTACAGAGATGTGTGTATATATATTGAAAATAAAAATTAAAAAACAGGTATTCTATATACACACAGAGTAAAACCCAAAGGGTGTCCTGTTCATTATGCAACAACGCCACTGCAAACCTGTAATGCCGGTGCTGGTGTTGTAGAAGCCGATGCAAAGTACAATCGGGAGCTCCAGTTAATGAGTCGGCTGAACAAAGGGAAAAACGTCCATTAAATAATGCACCATGAGCCGGTCGTGTGCTCTCACATGTTGGGATGCACATCCGTGAAAATGGAGAATCCATACAGACACTGCACTTTTTTATATATACATATAAAATTATTTTTTGTCAATAACAACAAAAAAAAAAAACAACGTCATTCAGAATTAATTTTCAAAAAAAAATATAAATAAGCTCCTCCTTTATTTTTTTTCCACCCCTTATCATCACTGAAATAAATAATTTTTTTTTTTTTTTTTATTTCCATGTATGGATAATAATGGACAGTGTCTTTATAGTTTAATTTAATTAAATTATTAAATGATATAATATCAAGTCAAAAAGAATTGCAAATTGCAATTTATAAATCTCATTTTTTTTTTTTTTAATAATAAAGATTGATTTTTAAAGTCAAGATTAATTGTGTAGAAAAAAAAAGGAAATAACATGACATCGTTTATAAGATCCGGTCATATAAAAAGGGTTGAATTCGATGAGAATAAAGCTGAGTCATCTGAACATTGCCCGGTCAAATAATTTTCATCTAAACTCTCATCTAACCTCCCCTATTTTCGTCTAATCTTGTTCACCCCACTACAGTCCAAAAATAATATATCTATGAAAGGTCTAGAAAGTTTGTTGTTGGGGGTAATGTAACGACGAATAAGAGAATAGTAAGGGTTAGAGGTAAAAAGGTTAGAACTATACATACACACTGCATATACATGTATATTGTTCATCGACAAGCATAAACTTAGGCGTTATCATCCCCTGGTGGAATATATACCAACCCTTAATAAATACACCATCAAAATCCTCCGGGGTCTCGACTTAAAAACGAATTAAGGTACTACGAAAAGTGAGAAATACGCTTTAAAGAATGATAATTTTAAAAATAAAGTAAAAATGAACAAAAAAGTTTGAAAATAAATGGACTAATGGGTCATTTGTTAATTGTAAGTAATGATGTGTATTTAGGATAACCCTTAAGTCTTGAATTTTTTAAAAGAATCAAATTTTTTTCCCTCTCTTTCATTTATTAATTATAATATTTGATAAATTTTTAATAAAATTTATTAATTATTTAGAAATGAATTAATAAACATCTTAAGTACTGAGAAATTTTTAAACAACTCTTCAAATTTGTCTGACAAATTTGTCGATATTTAATGTAAAAACATGTGCAGAAAAATTGAATAAATATAAAATTAATTTGCATTCAACATGAGTTCTTATTTAAAAGTAGAAATAATGCAAGAAAAAAATAGTGTACAGATAAATAAAACCGATAACTTGATAATGAATAAATCGAGAGTTGAAAAGTTTGTCTACAGATGATTCGTTGAATAAATCCGATAGATTGTTATTTATTCAACTCGACAAATAAAAATAAAAGATTTAAAAAAAAATTTTAAAAATGCTAAAGAAAAAGAAAGTGCCATAAAACGAAGAAAAAAAAAAAAAGATAAAAGTCACACGTCGACGGGGTGGCTGAGGTCGCTGAAGCAAGAGGCGTAGGTGAAGGAGTCAGTCGCAGAAGGGGTGATGCAAGGGGATATTGTCTACTTGAATAATGCGCGCGCGCATATTGAGGGTTGTTTTAAATAGAAAAAAAAAAAAAATTAAAAAAAAAAATAGAAAAACCAACAACTTGTCTCGCTCAATAATAGTAATACCGTGGCGCAAGCGCCTTCATTTTGTTTTTTCAACCCTATGTAAAATTCTGGGAATTATTTTTTCAAGATGGCCGAAAAGTGAACTTACAGCGCTGTCGATAAATAATTTCTCAAATATTTTACTATCTTCATTACCGACTTGAATTTATAAACTTTGATAAAATATCATAATTTTATTTTGCCACTGTGCGGCGCACTAAGACGCTTCTTTTTTTTCGTCTTATTTATTTTCTTCTATAAATTCAAATATTTTTTATGAAAATAATAATTTATCAATTTAATTTGTAACAATATAATTTCTACTTGTTATAAATTTAAGAATTGAAATAGCCACATGCAAATTAATTAATCAAAAATTTCATATAAAAAAAATTAAAACAAACACAGATAGCAATTAATTTGATGTTATTGTCACTGGTTTTTAAGTGTGATCGCGGGGATTGATTTGACCATGGCTATGTATAAAACTGATTGCCCAGCTTGACCATTCAAAAATGAAAAAATATATATATATACGAATGAGAAAAAAAAAGCCAAAGTCAACAAGAAAACAATGAGTTACATAGCGAGTTTTTTTTTTTAATCGATTAATGAATTCACACATGCATTATCAATTTGTGTTTTTTACAATTTGATAGACAATCTGTAAAAAAAAAAAATTGATTCATGTAAAACATCGATTCATACTATTACAAATTCAGGTAAAATATTCATCAAAATTTATCTGGTTTTATATTGAATTTTATTCCATGAAACCAAGCATTATTTCTATTTAAAATTAATAACATTTTTTTTTTGAATTTTCAAACTAATCTTTTCACAAAATAGCCATAATAATTTTAAAAATTTACTGATGCAAAAATGTATTTTATTTAAAAGTAATATTCAATCAATTCAAATGGAAGTTGAATAAACATTGTAACTAAATATGCCCTACAATTTTCATATTATAAAATACAATTTCAAGATCGATATTACATTATAATTATTTACAAAATTTTTCACTGGATTAGTAATTTATTATTGTAATTAAAATTTTATAAATACATTGTAAATAATATTTTAATATAATACATAATCATTGGGCAAAATAAAATATTAATAATCCTAAATAATTAAAACAATTAAATATTTAAAAATTGTCAGTCTTTGAAAGATTAACAGCACACTTAAAAATGAGCATGTTGAAAAAAAATTTAGTGGTTTAGCTGTACAAGAAAGATTTTAATCAGTAATGACTAAAAAAAAAAAAAAATTTAAAAGACCCATAAAGGTGAGGGTAAAGTTTTTTAATGGTTGCGTTTATTTTACCCCTGTGAGGTGCGAAGATTAGGTTTAACAGCCTTAATTTTAAAAAATAACCACTGTAAAACCAAGTTTTTCATTTCAGTGTGAATCTCAAAAATGAAAGAGAGAGAAAGAGAGAGAGAGAGGAACAAAAAGTGAGAGGGAAAATAGCAGACGAAATTATGGCAAAGCTTCCAATCCTGCTTTACAAAAAGGAAAAAATAAATAAATATAAAAAAAAAAAAAAAATTCACAGGGACACACCACAATCCGGGTAGAAAAGCTTCAGGAAGATACGAGAAAGACTGAAAAATATACACACAGTATAAACGATTGTTGGCTTACGCCATTTGCTTGGGCATGAATTGCCTCAACTACATTGGATTAAATTTTTTTTTTTTTATTTTTTTTGGGTATCGTACTTTGGTTATAAAATGTCGAAGAAAAATTTCATTTGTATACTTAAACGTATATATAACGATAAGACTAGGGTTATATATTTATCTTGTTATAGATACTGATGAGAATGTGAGAGTGGATATAAAAAAAAATAAAAAAAAAAAAATAGCCAGAGGATAATATAACGGTTATATTGTGTACCAGAAAAAAATCTAGACATTAAAAACACATACAATTTGTAATTGTATACATATGCTGGATATGAGCAATAAAATTCAAAAGAACCAAGGCAATTTAACCGGTCCGATGTATATATAGATACACTTAAGTACCACATTTTATATATACACATTTTTTTTTATAAAATTTTGTATTTATATAAAATCCAAGGCACTTTACTAGTCGTGGAAACGAGCCTTTACTGGAAAAAAAAAAAAAGAAATAGGTACATAAAAAGCACCCTGAACTCTCATGAGCTACAGGAGCTTTTTTTTTTTTTTTTAAACGAAATTTCGAGAGGTATGTGATGAAAAATAGAAATATTTTTTTTATTAAAAAAATCAAATATAGTGAAAGATAATATGGAAAACTTAAAATGGAATTTTGAGTAGAAAAAATTCTCACAGACAGCAATGTTACAACGAATTATTATACTCAACGAAATTAAAGGCTTGAAATTTTTTTCGAATAGCTGCACCAACGTTTGAGTTGTGAAATATAATTTTTTCTTTATACATTTCACTTTTAGTATATTTAATTTTAAGTATATGTATTATTTTTTATTTTTAATCCCTTTGAAAACTTTTAGTCTTTCAAAATTTATTATTTTTATGCATTTTATATATTTTTAAAATTTTTTTTTCAGCTGCATTTATACTTGCAATTTAGCGTTGCATTGACATTATCTTTTTGTATTTCTTTTTAACACTATATAAAATAGAGCTGAATAAATATTGTCTTTTAGATAAAAATGAGCTTTAACCGAGGCCAGACAGCGAATGCATTACAGTTCTAAAAATGCATTTGAATATATATATTTTTTTTTTCCATAAAATATCCTAGAAATTTGACCTTTTAGGTAACAATATTTTCACATTTCCATATTCTAAAATAAAAAAAAAAGAAAAAGTATTTCTATGATTTAGAAAAAATAAAAAAAACTATTTTTTTAATTTTTTTTTTTTTTATAAAGATTTTTTTTTTTTTTTTTTCGTCATTTCATCGTCTGGCTTTTCTACACATTCACGACGATCGTTTTCAACGACATGAATTTTTCTATCTAAGCGTCGGCGCAACCACGCCCATGTATGCAATGGCGGCAGTGAAAATACATTAACGAGGGCGGCAACCTTTCATCCAACGGACCTGCGTCTTTTTCTCCGCAGTGTTGCCAGGCGAATATATATTTTTTTTTTTTTCCTCTTTCAACAATCTGTTACCCTCACCAACTAAAAATTCACACCGCGTACTTTTCTCTCCCTCAATTTTATACATATATATTCCAAAAACTTTTCTCTTTTGCTTTCCACCTGCATCTCTTCCAGTGTGTTCACTCATATCAACCCCCTCATTCAACTCATTCGTGTGTGCGAGAGATTTTCTTTTTTTATTTTTACTTTTTTTTTTACCTCATTTCAAGACCCCTTTTGCGCACACCCGCTTTCCCAGGGGTGTATTTTAAGAGGGCTCTGTACGAGGCCTTCGGGCGTTTTGATAAAATATACTTCATGATGCTGTAAAACTCACTATCACATACCTGGGGCCCTTGAATTTTTTAAAAATATAATATTTATTATGTATCGCAAATTTTGAAAAATAAAAATTTCTATTATCTTATTGCTATTTAATTTTTATAAAAATTAATTTACTTTTGGGAATTTTGAGTCGATAAATTCATTCAAGACAATTAGTTCAATGTTGATTTTTGATAAATTAGACAGCGTTATTTGACATGGAGCTTTTTCCCTAATTTTCACCTGAGAAAGTAGATAAATTTTGGAAGCAATAAAAATTAACTACATGTATTTTTGCACTTGTATAAAAAAAGCACCAAGTCCTGAAGGGTTTTTCGTCGGATGCGCACATGAGTGCGATGTTTTTTTTTTTTTAATTTTATTTTCATTTTTTACTGCACTCCCAGAGGCCTATCCGACATGTTGGGAATCGGGAGATATAAAAAATCGAATGAGAAAAGTGGCGCGAGAGAACACTCGCTAGGGACACACACACACACACATACACGATATTAAAAATAAAATAAAAAACGAAATAAATATATATGTATGGAAAAAAAAAAAATGGAAAAGAAAAGAAGAATAAAAATAAATAAAAAAACTGTATGAAAAATGAAAACGATGAGGATATAGAGGGATGAAAAAAAAGCTGTTCGGGGAAAG
The DNA here is from genome assembly GCF_014905175.1 of Aphidius gifuensis. Taxonomy (NCBI): domain Eukaryota; kingdom Metazoa; phylum Arthropoda; class Insecta; order Hymenoptera; family Braconidae; genus Aphidius; species Aphidius gifuensis. The sequence goes on along the minus strand of NC_057791.1, from coordinate 23,681,008 downwards.
GGAGTTGAACAACGCAAGTCAATCGTGCGTCTCTTAATAGAAAAGTGGGGTCAATTTATGGGTTATAGGTAAACTGCACATATTTTTTTTTTTATTATTTTACATCATTTTTTATTTATTCTATATCCATCCTTTTGTATTATTAAATCTTTTTTAAACACCCCACAAATATATTGATATTAATTTTTTGTCAATATTAATTAAATATTAATTTTACAAACATAATTAAATTTTTTTTTCCAAAAATTTCAGAATTAAAGAAAGCCTTTGATTTGAAAAGAAAAATAATTTTTATTACATTGCATAGAATGACCATTAAATTTCCATTAAAAGTGCAGTTTAATTTTCTTCAAAAATTTTAAGAAATGAAATTCTTAAAGCTCAAGTAATAATTAAAATAAAATTAAAAAAGAAAAGCTTTTTTTTTTCGAAACAAAAAGCTTTTCTTTTTTAAATAGAAAACATTCTTTTAATTTAAAAATTACTCGATTGATTTAGAAATTAAATACGAAAAGAAGAAAAAAATATTTCTGTGTTGAAAATAAAATTACAACTTCCGCAATCAACTTTCATACACAAAAATAAAAATTGAATAGAATAAATCGGTGTAAAAAAAAAAAATCTCAAACTGCATATATATATGTAAAATAAAATATATGAAATTTCTCTTGTTCAAGTATATGCCTGATGTGTATTATATACATAATGGAAAACGACGAAAGTTGCATGGCTATAAATATTCAATGTACGGCATAAACGCCGCACCCGGTTACATGAATATTCGAATTCACATATACACATATATATTCCAGTGTAATTTTCGTCTATATCCACCGAGGGACTTTTTCGGTAGCTTCTCATTTTGCCTGAATAAAAAATATATAGATATCTTTCGTACATAAAAACGACTTTACCACACCATCAAAAAAAAATAAAAAATTTTATCATTTATTTTTTGCCATATAATCAACGCTCCACAGCTGTGTTCAATTTTAATAATTACAAAAACAAAACAAAAAATATACAAAAACAATATTTAAAAATATACAAAACTTTTTATCAATTTCTTGTTTATATATTATTTAATGAATAAATGTTTATAATAAAAATTCATGTATAAAATAATATTTGAAATTTAGAAACCATAAAATCTACAAAGACTACAAAATAATTAAAACAAAGCATGATATGCATTGTGTGTGATATTGTGCAAGCATTGTTTTAGATATAAATTAAACAAGGGTTGTATTTACTCAAGAGTAAGTATATTTGCACATGGCTGCATCATACGTTAATATCACTATGAAAAGTTAACAAAACAAAAGACTAAAACTATACTATTTCATATAAAATATATAACGTCATTTAAATTTTCTAACCTTTGTACTTTAAAGGCATCTTTTAATTCCAGCCAGTAGTAATATCAAGCATACGTCAGACACACAATATTATCAAATCATCAAAAGAAACAAAAGTTATAATAAAAAAAAAAAAAATAATATTATTTATTTTTAAATTTGCACATTATACGCGAGTACTTGAGCATTGTAAAATAAATTTTCATAGAGCAGAAAAAAAATAAAATAAAATTATGATGGTATACAAGAACCAAAAGTCGAGAGTTTAAAAACCAAGTGGATTTTTATTCGAGAGGGTTAAATGTATATAGTGAAGTGAATATCCAAAGCATTGAAAGCATACCAACGTCACGTAATTTTTCGAGAGCGTGATTTCTGTGCATTACCGGAAGAGCTGACTGGTTGCACAAAAAACGTGCATCCACTGCTCGAGCAGTGTATGTATTTAGTATACGAAAAGACTCTTCATATACTAATACATATATGAAAAAAATTATTATTATTATTTAGTAGATTCAGAGTGAAATATCAAGAGGAAAAGGAAATCACCCAAACGATGGTTATCAAAATTGCGCGTACTATTATAATTTTAAAGCCGGATTTTCTCGCTTCTCTAGCAACTGGCAACGTTGCTGAGTTGGTTGGTCGGTTGGTCTGCAGGTTCCCCATGCTTTAAAAAAGAAAGAAAATATATATAGAGATAAAAAAATATAGAAATGAGGGTGAATATCACCAGGGTTGAAAGAGAGTTGGTCTGTTTTATATATATAGGTAAAAGAGAAGATGGTATAAAGAAGGGGCTAGATGTACAAATGTATATATAGAAGCAGTAATATTAAAACTTGCATATATTCATCAACATATATACATTGGCTAAGGCTATATAGATTGTATGGATATAAGCTATACAAGAGGAAGAGATACAGTCAAGTTGAAGCAAGTACACGAAGAGAATATAGAGAGAAAAAAAAATGTATGAAATAAAAAAAAGGGGGGAATACAAACTCAGGTGGATTCATGGTAGAATGCAGAGAGGCAAAATCGGGTGGGTCATTTATTTCTCCCTGTTGGCTAGCATAATTTATCGCGAGGATTTTCGCGAAAAGTACGCAGGGAATATGTATATGTGTGTGTGTAAAAACTATACATTGAGAGAGAGTTTGAATTTTACGAGGGGGTGAGATAGGTAAAGGTGGAGTTGAACGACAAAGAGGAGGTTTTTGTATGTGTGTATATATATATAGGTGGATGATACGAATGAAAAAAAAAAAAAGGAAAGAGAAAAACCAAAAAATAAAATACAAAAAAGCACAGGGGGTAAAAGAGAAAAGTAAAGAGAAAGAGATGGCTGAATTGCCACAGGCCTGTGTGCAGAAAAACCATTTCTACTTGGCAGAGAAAAGAGAACCAAATATTCTCTACAACTTTGAGTATCTATGTATATGTTGAATGGTAAAAACTTTATAGGAAAAGAGAGCTAATGTGCAAGCAGACGGATATGAGAAAAAATAAAAAAAAAATTAAATTAAACTTTTGAAAAGTAGTAGATTTTGTTGGATTATAAATAGGCAATAAAAAAAATATAAATCAGTTTTATCTATTATTATTATTTACTTTGTTTTTATGTTAATTTATTCAAGTATTTTTTTTTTTTTTTTGTTTGATTTTTTTATCTGAAAAATTGATGTTTGAGTGATAAATTGATTGAGTTATTTTTAGCATCAATAGCTCGAGATAAATAACAGAAGAAGTAAAAAAAAAATAATAATAAAAGAGTGGATATATTAGAAAGAAAAAAAAAAAAAGGAAGAGACAAAATATGATGTTGAAAAAAACCGCGCAACGATCATGTCGTTATGATCTGCGTGGTATACATCACCGATACAGAATGGATATCGAAAGTGGCAGAATATGATAAACTATCAAATGTGAGAGAGTGACTGAGACAGGTGATATATAAACGATACATACACACAAGCTGTTGAAGGGAGTAAAAAATAAAAGTGGAATGAGAAGAGCTTATAGGCGTCAAAGGCGATATGATGCAGCCCCGTAACCGCGTTCCACGATCATTGATTTCCGTTCTGTGTCGAACGTTAATTCAATATCAAAAAATAATATGAAAAACTTGAACATTTTACTTGTATATAAATTTAAAAATTATCAACAATAATCCTATTTAAATAAAAATACAAAAAAAAAAAATTTTAAATAATATTCTACCTTTTTAAAAATGCGAAAAAATTATAATTAAATTTTCCAAAATAACGCGATGAAAAATATTGAATTTTTAGATAAACCATAATAAACATCAAACAGCATCATCTGAAATCAAAAAACAGAAAAAAAAAAAATTAATATTTACTTTGTTTTTTAAAGATAAGAAAAAATTATTTAAAAAAATTTAAAACAAATGTTTAATAATTAATTTAATAATGTTAATTGAAAATAAAATAATTTAAAAATAATATTAACATATAAAAAAAGCAGTATATCGATTAGTTAAGGCACAGCAAGATATAAGGGATGTTATTTTGAAATTGATCCCTTTAGCTACCTCGACGGCGCCATAGTTTGTATAAAAGTGTACGTTGTGCGCACACGTCATTTAATTCTTTCTCATTTTAACATTCACACAAAGCTATACGTCTTTCTGTCTTTTTAAATTTTCTATATATGTATGAGTACAGTTGGAGAGAGTTGCCTTTTGCGCGAGACCATTCCTCGCCCACTCTTTGTATGTATAAAATTTTTAACCCTGCCCCACTACAATTTTATCCTGGTTATACGAGCTCCAGCCGACGAAGGGGTTCAACACTACCAACCACTCTTCTAGCCCAACAACCTCAGAGGGGAAAAATATATACGTCGACGCGAACATCACGATTGTGCAAGTGAAACAAATATATACAAAGATAATATGCGATTGAGGGAGATGCTTTTTATAAAAGGGGATGAAAAAGTAATACAAGCGAGTTTGCCATTGGAGCTTTCGTTTATATCAGAGTGGGAGATATTTTCAACCATCGACTTTCTCTCAACCTACTATATAGTTTTATCAAAAACTCACTCTTATACGCCTTTATTATACTTGATAAATTTATTAATTTAATTATAATAATAATTTAAAAATCTTTTATTGTTATTTTTTTTTGGTTTTTTAACATTATTTTTAGGGTTTTTTCAACCCTTGGTTTATAAAAAAATTTTCAGTTTAATTATTTACAAGGGAAAATGCGACTAAGCTCAATGGCAACTTAAAAATACCTCAGTTTTATTATAAAAATAAATGACTTTGAAAATAGTCGTATAAAATAATGTTTAAGTTTTATAGAGGTGTGCTAAAAATTACGACAAATAAAAATTTTATATCCTCATTTTATGGCTTGTAATAAATATTTTAAATTATAAAAAAAAAACCATAATTATATATTCTTTTTAAAATTGTTAAATATAATTTTTAAGATAAATTTATTTAATATTTTTTAATTGAAAAACTAAATTATAATAAATGAAGGAAAAAAAAATTTTTAAATATTGTAAAATTAGTTTTTAAATCGAATAAAAATTCAAAAATTTATTTGAAATAAAACGTAAAATATTTAAAATGAAATAATATATAATATTAATTAAAAATTCTTATTGAAATCATGACAATTGTGCTTGATTTTAATTTATAGGAAACTTGAAACATTACCATATTATTATCCGAGCTTTTCTTCATGAATACAACAATGAAAATATATATATTTGAATATATAAAATAAATTTATATTATAAACTAAGCGGAAACAGACATTTACAATCCTTTCATATCACAATTCCGGTTTTGTTATTGTATATATGTATTAACACATGCATATATTCAATAGATTGGTCCATTTGTACTTTACCTCACGACAATTCAATACACAAATAATATAAATACTCACATTTACACACTAAATAAATAAAATATAAAATTTGCAGCTTCAAAAATATGATTAACACATTACTTATAAATTATTTTCACCAAAAAAAAACACTTGCAAACATTAGCAAACATAAAACACAATACTCCTAATAATATTGCTTCAAAAACTTTCAAAAATTTTAACTTGATAAAATAGTAATAAATAATTAAGTAAATAAAAAAAGCTCTAAACTGAATATATTGATTTTCAAAAATTAATTCAAGCAGATCGCGCCTAATGGACATTTCACGTTTTACGAATAAAATAAAAATACAAAAAATAGAAAAATAGAAAAATAAAAAAATTCTATTTTCAACTGGGAGATTGTATAATCACTCAGAAATTGTTGATAAAAAAAAAATGAATGAGAAAAATAAAAGCTCAGTTTGTATTTTGCATAATGCAAGCATCAACGATCAACTTGCGATCAGAATTCATAGAATAATTTTAACACAAGTATATTTTAGTATAATATATATATGAAAAACACATCGGCGCCATACGTTATCTCTTACTCGTCATGGATGACAGCTTCCGTACACCAGGACACCATTTTAATTATCACTCGTCCTTCAAATTATCCACACGAAGAGATTCGTTGCTGTTGACTTTTCCGCTTCTTTATATATTTTTTTTTTTGCAAATTTATTTTAATTATTATATCATATTTTTATTATAATGTTTTGCATTTGTTTTCTATTTTCACTTGAAGCAACAGTAAAAACATCAGTATTATTTTCCAGATGATGCAACATTAATTTCACATGATAAAAGCAAACAAACTTTATTAAATTTAATTTTTCACGAAATTCAAAATTAACCAGAGTTAAAATTTATTAATAAAAGCTTTGTTTATTTTTAGATTATTATTTTGTTTGTGTGTGGTTTATAAAATTCATTTACAATTAAAAATTACATCATGAAAATTCAATGTTTACCTCATCTAGAAATGGTTCATGAACAAATTTACTTTTTGTATATTAAATTAGATGAAAAAATATAAATAAATAAATTATTTATATATTTTTAAAATGTTAAAATATCATGGCTACTATTACAATAACATTCTCATGAGTTTTTCATCTAAAATGAAACAAAAAAAAAAATAGATAATAATAAAAGAAAATAAATATTCATGAATAACATAGAGAGTACATGAGGCTCGGTGATTTTAATGCAAATTCTCATTATACATAATAAAATCACGAGAGTAAAAAATTAAAATTGGCATTGTATTTAAAAATATACAAAAAAGTAAAAAATAAAAATGTATGCATATCTAAATGATAAATTAAACTGAATTTTTATTTTTTTCATTTAAGAAAACTGATAATTAATGAAGGCCGAAGAAAATAAAAATAACACCATATGTGAATGTTTTGTATAATGAGAAAACATAAAAAAAAAAAAAAACAAATAGTCGCTTTTTTTTTTTATTGTGACTGGGGAATTTGATAAAATGAAGCTCGCCGCCAATCGGCAGCTATTATCAGGGGCTCAAAGTTGCCCTAAATTTTATGAAAAAAAAAAAATATATTAAAAATAAGTTCAAACATAATTTTTATAAAACAAAAATATTATTTCCATTTTTTGTGAAATGTTTTCTTCTTTTCAAATGATTTTGTTTAATTTTTCAAGTTCCTAGTATAATGATAAATCTCCCTGCATTTTTTATTTTCTAACACTACTTGTATCGAATTTTTTTAAATAATTGATGTTACTATGATATAACAATAAAACAATGGTATTGCGTTATTAGACGTAATTATAATATAATGATGAAATCAAAGACCAAAATTTTTCCGAGTAATTATGTCGAATAACTTTTATTTCAAAGCATTAATTTAATACGATGGTGTAAAATTGCAGTAATATTATTCAACGTATTATGTGAAAATATTCCGCCAGAAAACGTTTTTATTTTAAACACCAATATATCGAAAATCTTGAAAATTTGTCCAGAGGTTTATTATTACATAACAAATGATAAAAACAATAAATATTGTAAATTATTAGACGTAATGTTTATAATAATTATTTAAAATTGTAATACAAGGTCAGCTTTTTTTTCCGAGTAATTACGCGTTCAATAACTTTACAATGTGCTAATTGAGTTATTAATTGCATATGAATGAACCTGTGGTCAATTTCATCAAGTTATCTAAATAGTGGCTAATTAGGTAATATTTTCCATTTGGCGTGCAAACATTTTCCCGCTGTATTTTTATTTTTCTAAATACTAATCACTAACACCTTTTGAAAATTTGGCCAGATGTTGATTATGATATAACAATAATAAAACAATGAATATTGTAAAGTTATTAGACGTAGTAGTTTATAATAATAATTATTTAAAATCAAAAAAATTAAAAAATAATTTTTTGCTTTTTCATCAGAGTAATTAGTCTAATAATTTTACAATGTTAATTAATTTATTAATGACATGATAAATGAACCTGTGGTCAAATTTTCACCGGGTTATCCAATGTATTGTATAAAATAATTTTCCATTGTATGTGTGTATGTATATTGACGTTAAAACTTGCGGTATTTTATTTTTTTTTTCTAACACTAATACGAAAATTTTTTTACGACGTTTATTATTAAACATGGGTGGTGATAAAACAGCTCAGATGTAGTTATTAGACTTGTTTATATTAATAATTGAGTTTAAAAATTAAAATATTGCATTTTTTGTTTATAATTAAATCTAATAATACAATGTTAAAAGTTTTGAGAAAATTACATGATGTATTAAATTCTGGTCGAATTTTCATCGCTATTCCATGCAGTTGTTCTGTATTTTCAACTGGCGTGCATGCATAGTTGAACGTTAAACTTTGGCGGTATTTTTTATTTTTTAACTTCCGATAGTTATCAATAACTTTTTAAAATTTAACCAGAAGATATTGTTACATAATAATGATAAAAAATATTGCAAAGTTATTAGACGTAATTACTTTCAGAAAAGCAAAAAAAAAATGTTTTTTTTTTAATTTTTTTGATTTTAAATAATTATTATTATAAACTACTACGTCTAATAACTTTACGTAATATCATTGTTTACAATGTTATGTAATAATAAACCTATGGTCAAATTCTTTCAAAAGTTATTCGATGCGTATTAGTGTTAGAAAAAATAAAAATACAAGGGACAATGATTTATACAAATTACATACAACTTCTAAAAATTATGCTTACACAGGATTTCAATACATGAATAACTTGATGAAAATTCGTCCAGGTTCATTATTATCATAATTAATAAATATTCAACATTGTAAAGTTATTAGACGTAATACTGAAAAATAAAAAGCAAAAAATTTTTTAATTTTTTGATTTTAAATAATTATTATTATAAACTAATACGTCTAATAAATTTTACAATATTCATTGTTTTATCATTGTTATGTAATAATAAACCTCTGGTCAAATTTTCAAAAAGTTATTCCATGTATTAGTGTTAGAAAAAAATAAAAATACAGCGGGACAAAGCTTTTTCACACACCGCTACATACAACTTGAAAATTATTTACACAGATTAATACATGAATACTTGATGAAAATTTGACCACAGGTTCATTAAATCATGTAATTAATCAAAACAATTAACATTGTAAAGTTATTAGACGTAATTATCGAAAGAAAAAGCAAAAAAATTTTTTATTAATTTTTAATTTTCACAATTACATATAAACTATTACGTCTAATAACTTACACGGTTTATTGTTTTATCATTGTTATGTAATAATAAACCTCTGGTCAAATTTTCAAAAAGTTATCGATGTATTAGTGTTAGAAAAATAAAATACAGTGGACAATGATTTATCATTTACACATACAACTTGGAAAAATTATTTTACACAACTACTTGCTATTGGAATAACTTGATGAAAATTTGACCACAGGTTCATTACATCATGTAATTAATCAAACAATTAACAAAGATTGTAAAGTTATTAGACGTAATTACTGAAAAAAAAGTAAAAAAATTTTTTTTTTTAATTTTTTGATTTTAACCAATTATTATTATAAACTACTATTGTCTAATAACTTCAATATTCATTGTTTTATTATTGTTATATCATAATTAACATCTGGCCAAATTTTCAAAAGTTATTGGATTTATTAGTGTTAGAAAAAATAAAAAAATACAGGGACAATGCATTTATACACATTTACACATACAACTTGGAAAAATTATTTACAAGATAATAATGGAATAACTTGATGAAAATTACCAAAGGTTTATTAAATCATGACTTTAAAAATTAATTAAAATTGTAAAGTTATTAGAGGTAATTACTGAAAAAAAACAAAAATTTCTTTTTAATTTTTTGATTTTAAATAATTATTATAAATTATATAATAATTAAATATTATTGTTTTATTATTGTTATATATAATTAAATTTATTTAAATTTTTAAAAACTTATTATGAATTAATGTTAGAAAAAAATAAAAAATACAAAGTGGACAATGAATTTATAAAAATTTTTTGAAATACAACTTAAAATATTTAAAAGAATAATATATGAATAATTGAAAATTCGACCACATGTTCATTACATGATGTAATTAATCAAATACTAACATTAAATTATTAGACGTTCTTATGAAAAAAATGAAAAATTTTTTTTAATTTTTGATTTTAAATTTATATTATAAACTATACGGAAATAACTTTACAATATTTATTGTTTCATCATTGTTATGTAATAATTAACCATGCAAATTTTCAAAAGTTATTCCATGTATTAATGTTAGAAAAATAAAATACATGACAAACTTTTTCACACACTTACATATAAAATTTGGAAAAAAAATTATTTACACAGACTAATACATGGAATAACTTGATGAAAATTCAAACACAGGTTCATTACATCATGTAATTAATAAAACAATTAACATTGTAAACTTATTAAACGTAATTAATAAAAAGCAAAAAAATTTTTTTAATTATTGATTTTAAATAATTATTATTATAAACTACTACGCTAATAACTTTACAATATTTAAAATACAAAATTGAAATGTAATAATAAACCTCTGGTCAAATTTTTCAAAAAGTTATTCGATGTATTAGTGTTAGAAAAATAAAAATACAAAGGGACAATGCATTTATACACACTTACACATACAACTTGAAAATTATTTACACAGATTATTTTAGTGAATAACTTGATGAAAATTGACCACAGGTTCATTACATCATGTCATTAATAAATTAATTAACATTGTAAATTATTAGACGTAATTACTGAAAAAAAAAGCAAAAAAAAATTTTATTTTTTTATTTTTTTGATTTTAAATAATTTATATTATAAAACTACTTTGTCTAATAACTTTACAATATTCATTGTATTATTATTGTTATATCATAATTCAATATCTGGCCAAATTTTCAAAAAGTTATTCGATGTATTAGTGTTAGAAAAAATAAAAATACATGACATTGCATTTTTACACATTACAAATACAACTTGGAAAATTATTTACAAGACTAATACATGGAATAATCCTGATGTGAAATTCGACCACAGGTTCATTACATCATGTAATTAATGAAAAATTAAATTGTAAATTATATACGTAATTAATGGAAAATTAGCAAAAAAAAAATTCTTTTTATTTTTCACTTTGAATAATTATTAATATTATAATAAATGCATTTAATAACTTTAAAAATATTTATTGTGTTATCATTGTTATGTAATAATAAACCTCTGGTCAAATTATTTAAAAGTTTTTCAATGTATTAGTGACAAAAATTTATAATTAATAAAAGAGCAAACTCGTGATGATTTGTTTTTTATTTCCTATTGTTAATGAGCGGAAAATAAAATAACCCATATGTGAATTTTTGTATTGAAAACATAAAAAAAAAAAATAGGCGCCTTTTTTATTGTGACTGGGGAATTTGGCGGGAAAAAAATGTAACCAAACAGCGAGCAATGTCAGGGGGACATAAAAAAGCGATATATCACGTTGTCTCACTTGACAAAACAAAAAAAAATATATAAAAATAAGTTGAAAACAAAAAATTATAAAAAACAAAAAAAAACCGTTAGATCCATTGCCTGTAGATGTCGCTTTTATCACTTTTCTTTTGTGGCTTTACCCCTTCTCCGAGAACGAATTTCCCTCTCTTTAAAAAATACATTTTCCTACCCCTACATTTATCCCCCACTTTTACCATACACTTCTTTGAATCGGTTTTTTTTTTTTTTTTTGAATTCTTTTTGATGAGCTTTTTTTACTTTTTTACGGATCGTTTTGTGTCTCGCTTTAATCCCTACTCTCAAATAGTTTTTCAAAGTGGAGGGGAAGAATGAGTAATCGTTCTTCGACTTGAATGTAGATGATAGCACATACCAGCAAGAGAAATTTACAGATAAAATGGTGGAAAAGTAAGGGTAATATTTAAAACGTCGCTTGTGGAAAAATAAAAATTTCGAGAAAACGAGTAAGACGATCAATTTAAACGACCAATGAAAAAGAGAATAAAAAATTTAATGAGCTCATTATTCAAAATGAAATATAAAGAAAAAAAATAAATGATAAATTTCATTCAATAAAGAAAACATGTCCATTGAAATTAAAGTGATGTTTTTTAGAGGAAAAAAAGGGAATTAAAATTAATTTTCTTCATACGAATTTAATTTGCGTCACTCATGTATTTGCACATGTGTACACACAACACCTGCGTTAAAATTGAAAAAGTAAAATAAATATACGTTAATCAGATTTCAAAACAGCTAAATAAGTTACAAATATATTTATCAACGTCCGACTGAACGTTCAAACAAAATAAACCAGGCAAAATTTGCTTGCTAAAAACTTTTCTAATTTAGCTTTAATAATTAATTACATTTTACCATGAATTTATATTAGTTTTCTCCAATATACTATTTTTTAAATGAAACTACCAAACATCCTTTTTATTTTTTATATAATTTAATTTAAAAAAAAAAACAAAAGAAATAACGAGAATAAATTAATAACTACAGTGTATTTTCAGTAGTAAAATCTAAAAATAGTCAGCCTCAATAATATTGGGAAATTTATTTTTATATTTGAATTATGATTAATCATCAAAGCAATTGTAAAATTATTTTAAACATTTGCAATTTGTATTCAACTGAGCACTTAACTAAAACAAATTGTATTTTGAAATCTCGTTAAAGTCCTGTCTCAACCCAAAATGGTAAATTTCATTGTGGCAACCCTAACTTTCCTCATGAGATGCTTCTACTGACAGTCAACACACATCTACCATATTAAAAAATTAATGACAACAAAATTTTCATCATTTCCAAATACCTAACAATCATTTTTCATTTATTTAATTTTAATTTACAAACAATTAAATTTTCCAAACAATAATATCCATTTAAAAAACAAAAAAAAATGTATCAAAATTTTACTTATTTTCTCATTAACGTAATTTTGTCGTCTGCCAATTTTCAAGCTGTTGCAACACATTGAAAATATAATAATAATAACAATCTATTAATGCTAAAAGTTTCTAGAAAGTTTTAACTTTATCCAAAACAAAACAAACATTGTATTTTTTTTTTTTTTAATTATTCAGTGCAGTATAAGCCCACACCAGTTATGATAAAATGTTAAAATTGGATGCAGTATATGCATAGCAGCAGAAGTACGGTCATCTAAACTTTTTCCATAATTAATTATAAATTAAATTTTCATTTTATTATCAACAATTTTAACACATAAAAACATTTATATACATATTTGTTATTATTTACGTAAAAATATTCTATTGGCATTGTTGTCAACGAGGGTAAAGAGAAGGTGCACACGATGGTTTCTGTGAGCGTCGTTGGTTAAAGTATATAATATATATACTATAGTTGCAACACAAGTACGATATAACGAGTCATTCTGCGAATAAAGGGGTAGTAGTCCAATACATATGTGAAAACTTTTTATGTATATAAAAACTCATACAGCAAAGAAGAGAGACTCGAGAAGAGAGCGAGGAGTTAAAAAAAAAAAAAAAAGAAAAGAAGGGGAGGTAATGAGAAAAGAGAACGATATACATATCCAAGTGGTTAAATTTCTTTTTTTTTTTTTCGAATTTTTTTTGCAAGGGGGGTAGGCACATGAAAAGTGGCGGATTCTAAGGGGAAAGGGATGATTTTTCATGTATATTCTAGAAAATTCATACATATATATGTTGATAAATGCGTGTGTATATAAATGTTGGGGAATAAGGGGTAAAAGAGTCATTTCAGGTAGGGAAAAACATTGTAGAAGGGGAGGAAAACTACCCTTGTTTAAAATATATGTAGACTAACTAACAAACGAACCAACGAATAGCATATAAAGAGAGCGAGATGGAGAAAATTCAAGCCCCTAGATTTGATTTTATATGTGTGCAACGATGAAGCTTTGTGTATGTATATATTCAAGTGCGTTTTTGAGTGTGTGTGTAATTTTTTTTTTTACATTTATATCCCCATGGTATTCTCCTAACGCCGCGCGACTCTCATCTCTTTTAGTTTTTTCGACGCACACATGCATCCCCGGTTGGCGGGGGTTGATGTCGGCCATTTTGAAAGTTAGGAAAAACACCCGCCCCAGAGATAGAATGAGATAATACAAAGAGAAAATGAGAGTCATGAGATAAGAGAGAAAAAATTATAAAGAAAATTAAACGATATTTTTTTTTTACTTTTTTTTTTGTTAAAGAAAATATTTTTACGCCATTGGGTGGGATAATTTTGAGTTTAAAATTTTTTTTGTTTTATATTTGAGTTATTTTTGTATATAATTTTTGATATTTATTATTATTTAGTTTGAATTTTGAATTGAGGGGGAGACAGAAGGTAAAGAAGGAAGGAAGGAAGGAAATGTGTTGATGTGTGATCAGAAGGTTTTTGAAAATTATGGGTAATGGTTTAAATTGGTTGACGATTTGGGTAGGATGATAGATGAGAAGACCAAAATTTTCTGTGATGTTGAATTTAGAAAAAGGATTGGGTGATAAATTAAAGTAGGGTTGTCCCTAGACGACAAACTAAAAGAAAGGGGGTTAAAAAATGAGGGTTTGTATATATTTGAAGAGGCTTCCAATGTCGTATGATATAGAAACATTATATATAAATGGAATGAGATAAAGAGTCTTCTTTTCCAAAGAGATGACGACGCTGGTAGAGAAATAAAATGAGGGTTGAGGCTAAGGGTTGTCAAGGGATCGGACCAGAAAGAGGGTTATACGCTGCAGACATAAAATTTACTACCAGCATAATTTTTCCTCAGCTCACGTCTTCTTGGCGCCCTTTTTTTTACTTTTTTTTTTTTTTGTAGGAAAAGGGTGATTAAATAGAAGGGTTTCCTTTTTTGCAAGCGGCTGGAGGAAATTACTATGCATATTACTACAGAGAGATGGTAGGATGAACGATTTTTCATGAGACGATAAGGGAATGAGTTTACGACAAGAAATATGAGACAAAATTTATCATCTTTTTTTCTTTTTTTTCTTCTTTAAATATAAAATCTTTTATATATGAACAAAATAATTGTAGTAGAAAAATTTCTACAAAAATTCTGCCTCTTGAATTGGATTGGATAAAAATGAAAAAAAAATTATTCTAAAGACTTTTTTTTCATCAAGAAATAAAATTGCATTGAAATTTTTTTTTATTACATTATTTTTATGCATTTTTTAATTTATTTTTTCATCTATTTCTGTGTGAAAGGATTATTTTTTATTTTTTCGTTTTCTATCGCAGGCAACGAATCAACGCGTGACGGACAGCCGAGAGCCCTTGATTTTACGTGAAAAATTTTGAATGAAAAATAACTTAACTGATCACCTTTGAAAAAATAAAATCATATCACCGTGAAAATATTAGACAGATGGAGAATTTTGATATAATGAAAAATATATTTGTACATTGAATAAACATCCATTCATTAGTCAAACATAATACTCATTCGTTAATATTGATAATAATTGATACAGATATGCGAAATGCAGAAATAAATTTGTAATAAAACAAAAATAAATAAAAATATTTAAAAAAAAAAAATCATATCAACTTAATAATCAATGAGCGTACATTCAATAAATATAAATGATAAATAAATTTGTAAAAAATTTAAAATTAAACGACTCATTGAAATAAAAAGCCTCTTAATCAAATGAAATTAAATAAAAATTGTATTTTTTAATCTAATTTTCGAAAAAAATTAATGTATTTAATTCAAACATGTTATTCACAATCAACAGATGATCAATTAGCCAGTATAATTTGAAAAATACCTGATCAAAATAATTAATGAAATCAACAAAAATAAAAAACCCAAGAATAAAAATTAAAAAAATATCAAAAAAAAAAAAAAGAGAGATAGTGTACAAATTTGTATGCAAACGAACATTGAATCAATCGAGTGAGAGTCGGTTCGTTTGAAGCCGATCGAATACCATGAATCCAACCCCCTTTCTTTTGCCATAAAATATTTCAAACGCTCATCCCCACGCCCACATATCTTCTGTATTATCTCATACGCTGTCTAAAAAAAAAAGTAAAAAAAATATATCCCTTCGAGATTTCTTGAGCCCATCAACACAACCGAGGGTCTCTGTCCAAAATTGCAAATAAAAAAACCCCTTGAGGCTAAAGAAAATAAATGAAATCGAATGAGTAGAAAAAAAGAAAGAAAAAAAAAAAATGGTCATCAAAGAAAATAATACAGACAAAATGAAAAATCCCGAGTATTTCTATATAAATTCATGTTGCCTAATACATGTCTATATGAGCACGCACATAAAAAACGCGTATATATTAATCTCGTTGAAAATAATCATGGTGTAAAACACGAGAAAACGAAAAAAAAAAAAATTTAAATACACAAGTGTATCAACACGTATAAAAGTCCAAAAAAAAAATATGATAAATGTCAAAAAGTGCGTCGTTTTTTTTCCCCAAGAAATTGTTCATTGTCATTGTCATTTTTTTTTTTTATAATAAAAAATGTAAATTACAGAGCTATGTTTAGATGTCCAACCACCAAATGAACCAGTTTGTTGAATAATTTTTAAGTCGCGCAGAGAAACCCCTCCAAGTAGTGCAAGCCAATATTTTGTCAGACACGATATTTCAAAGAGAAGAAAGAGGAAAAAAAATACGAGTATTTTTTAATTTTACCACATTTTGAAAAACTTTATATATTTGAGAGTCTGATGAATGTCTATATATGTAAATAAAGTAATATGTATATATGTGGACTTGGAGGATGTTCGTGTATTTGCCGACGGTGGCCCTGGGTCAAGTTATTTGCAAGCCAAATTTTAATACCAGAATTAATTTGACCAAAGGAAGAGGCTATTATATATATACATATATATTTACGTTGATATGTGTTTATATTATGTAATTTTTTTTAGCCAGGTTATGCTTATGTACCCAAGAGTATACCGTTCTTTTGCCCCCTCCCCCCCGCCCCGGTTGAAAAATTTAACCAACCAACCAACTATACTTTGCGTGTTTATTATATGACTGTATTTTATTATTTTTTTTTTTTTAGAAATATATCTAGTCATTTGCTGAATGTCCAAGAGCCCCTGGTGTATCCTCATATACGAAATATATACATTGCAAAAGTGTAAGCTAATTTATCGACATTGAGAAGACAACCACCACAACGAATTTATTTTTTTTCTTTTATCTCATTTTTGCTTCATAACTTTTTAACAGTGAGGTAGTTTAACTTTATATATGTATATCATGAATTATTATATTTAAAAAAAAGTAATTTTCCTTTTTTTCATTTTCTCAGACACACAAGAAGTGCAGACGCGCATCCGGCCGCAGACACTCTCATATATTCTCTGTGCAAAGTAAGTGAAGCGTTTTTGGTCACGTTTATTTTTTGCTTTTTAATGGTTTTTCTTTTTTACTTTTTTTTTTTTTAATATAGATATATAGATGTAGTTTAAATAATTTTAACTAAGGATACAAATGGCTAAAGTAAACTTCACCATTACCTCTGAGTATATATATTTCATGTGTATATATGAAGGATAAATGCTGTGGTGTTAACATTGCTAAAGTTTACTTGAGTATAGTGTATCCCTAAAGGCTATGAGTACGACGCCATTTTGAGGATGTTGAGAGACAACGCCCGAGATGTATATGTATATTCAAAAGACAGAGTTAAATATTTTACAAAGAAGGATATTTAAATGAGACAGAGAAAGACAATTGTAACATGTATTTTCAGGATTTGTCTCCAGTTGAAACTTTGGACATGTGATAAGTCGAATGTGGAAACAGTCAGAGATTTAGTAGTGGTCAGACAGACCTTTCATTCTACTGATGACAAGACAAAGGAAAGCCCTCACAAACTCCTTGACAATTATATTTTAATTTTATTACTTTTTTATTATGAATTTATCCTGAAACAACTTTCTACTTGCTACAATTATTATACTATCTATTCTAAATTGTATACTATATTTATTTCAACAAAGAAATTTTAGTAAAGCAATTTTATTGATAGTTATTATCAAATTTTAATTGAACATCATAATCATTCAAGTTAGATAATAATAATTTTCATGTATTATTATGTATTTTTAATTTATTTATTTTCCTTTTTGTTGTATAGGAAAATAGATTTTAATTAAAATTGTGCAAAAGGTGTCAAGGGTCGATGATCGATTAGGGTGATGTTCGGAAGATGAGATTAATTAAAATCTCATTTTATAAAAATGGACAAGTACCTTCAAGTGGATCTAAAGTGTTTTAATTTATACTTAAAATTCTTAATTTAAAAAAAAATATTTAATTACTTTTTTATATATGAAAAAAAAAGAATTATTTAAAAAATTTAATTATACATTGTATTTGATTGACTTTTTTGTTTTAAAATATCATTAAAAATACTTTGTGTATATTTAAAAAGATAAAAAAGAATAAATTTATAAAATTTGTCGTTGACATTTACTGGATATTAATATTACAAAATATTTTTATTTCTTATTATTTAATTTTATTTATAGAATTTAATCAAGGTGCCACACCCATCTAGTATAAAAACATGGTTTCTGTATTTCTATTTTACAATATGTCACGAAAAGCCGTCGCCGACAAGTCTCCGGAGAAATGAAGGAAAAAGTCGAAAGCAGAAACCTCGTTTTTCTCTGTCTGTAACCAACCACAACTACCACCTTTTTTTTTATTTTTTATTTTTCAACCGTTGTCTCCTCAACTTTGTACCCTCTTCAACCCTCTTTTTTCATACATGTATATAGTATGCATAGTTAATTATATATCTTATATATATATATTTTTAAATGTATACATCCAAGCCACCCATAAAACCGACCATTTCTACTCGCCTCCGATAAACTTTGTCGATTACAATTTTCCGTCCTCATCTCTGCAGCTTCAGTCTTCTCTTTTATAGCCAAACATTGAACCTCTAAATCCCAAACTTTATCGTCATATATATAAAAGAAAAGTTAATGAATCTCTTGGCCCGCCGGCAAAAACTCACGAGTATTTCAAAAACTATTTTTAATTGTTATTCAAACTTTTTTTTCTTTTTTTTTTAATCTATCTTTTGAGTCATAAAAAATTTAATGTCATTTTTGTATAATTAGCTTTTTATTAAAGCTTAAAAATAAAATTTATTTAAGCCGGCTTAAAAGTATTGTAAAAATAAAATAAATAAATTGATAAAAAATAAATAAAAACAAGTGACAATCACCCTTGACCCAGAAATCCTAACCCAACAGACAATACCAATTTTTTGTCCTCAATTCACTCTTCATTTTTACCAGTAAAAGCTGAATTTTAGCTTTTTTATTTTTATATTTTTATATACTGTCTCATTTTTTCTCCCAGTTTATATAGTAAATTCTATTTTTTTTTTTTTTTTGTAAATTTCTCTATTTTTTATCCCTACTCTTGGATTGTACATAGGGGTTGCCATTTTGTACCGGCTTCATCGATTCTTTGCGCATACACCACCCCCAACATACACAAGTTAAAAAAAAAAATATCAACCCACTTTTTTCCCGCCATATTTTTCTCCTCATGTTTTTTTCCCACCACATTGCCGACCGAGGAAACCATCGACACAAAAATTTCTTTTTGCAAATCCCTACGTCAGTAAATTTGTTGCGATAATTTTACTTATTCCTATTTTATCTGGCTACGAGTACTTCTTTACCTTCATAACACTTGTATTATTGATTAAAATTTTTTAGCTTTTTTATTTATTTTATATTAATTATTAATTTTACCTTTAAAATTTTGAAGGATCACATTTTGTCGATTGAGAAATTCTTTAATTTCAGCGCAAAAAAAAATACTTGTGAACAGTTTGACAACTAAAGAATAACTGACAATCTACATTAAACTTAGAGACAGTCTGATAGTTTGACCAATAAAATATCTAACTCGTTTTAGATGTAATTTGCATAAAGCTAGCTCGTTGTATTATTGAGGAGCTCAGCTACTCTATTGTCATACCCTACTGCTGCAAAAATTCATATCCCCTCTACCCCTTTCATACCTTTGTGCAATGTGTGCAAAACTCTGCAAAATTCTGCAAACTTTTTGCATAGATAATTTTAAAACAATTGAATCTTTATCTTGAAAATTTAATTATAATTAAAAATTTATCATTCGAGATAAAATTAATTCATCAAAATTTCTTGTTTTAAAATATCAAGTAATCATATTAATTTAGAAAATTTTATTTATTATTATTTAAAATAGATTATTCATTAAATTTATTTAATTAATTTTAAGTTAGAATTGCTTTATTCAATTTTAAAAAAAATTTTTTTAATTTAATTTATGAATAATAAATCCTCAATAATATCTTGCAAATTTTTTGCAAAAATAAAAATAATCTCACGATGCTAGAATGATAGAGAAATAAAAGAAAAAAAAAATTGAATGTACCTTCGTGAGAAGAACAAGTTGATGAATAAAGCTAAGTGAATAAAAATAAAAAAAAAATCTATAAACCTATTTCTTGAGATGGCATAAAAATTGATGTGAATTATAAAAAATCAGTATCTTGTAGCTGCAGAAACAACCCCCAGCAAAGAAACCAGTTTCTGCAGAAGTATCAAGATCCCACCCTTTTTACTCTGGATCGAAAAAAATAAAAAAATAGTGGGGATTTATAAAAATGCAAAAATAAAAAATTGGGGCTGCCACAAACTGGTTGAGGGTTGAATGGCAGAGGCAAATTTCAGCAGGTTGTTTTCCGTTGGCCCCGAGGTTCAGGTCGGGACCTCTGCCTTTGACCCAACTGGGCACAGGTATATCATATTTTTATTCTTACAATTGTAACCACTAAAAAATCATGGCATTTACCTCAACAAATATAAATTTAATTTATTATTTTTTCATGAGAAAATATTTTTACGTTTTAAAAGATGAAAAGAATTAGAAAAAAAATTTATTAAATTATTACCAAAATTTGGCAATTTATTAATTGAAAAAAATAAATAAAAATAATTGAAATTAAATTTTTTCAACTTTTAGGATAATAATATTTAGGTGTTGTCTAAATACTAAAAGCACAATTCCATGAAATTTGTGTTTAGAAATATTTTTTTTATCAAATATAACCTGCAGCGAAAATCCCTGAACTTTTGTTTTCAAGTCACGAAAATCATAAAATTAAAAAAAAAATAATAACACCTGAAATAAAATCTTAAAACTTTTAGAATAATTATATTTTAGTATTGTTTAAATACTAGAAATATTATTTCGTAAATTTTCCATGTAGAAATATTTTTTTCAACAATGATAACTTGCGGCAAAAATACAGAATTTAAAAAAAATATAAATTTGGAAAAAAAAATCTGAAATTTAATTTTCAACTGTTAGGATAATAATCATTAGATGTTTTCTAAATAATAGAATCACATTATGAAATTAATAGTCAAAAATATATTTTTTAAAAACCGGACTTTTCTCAAAAAATACTGAATTTCTTTAATTTTTAAATGAAAAACAAATTTTATAAAAAAAAATTTGTCAAATAAAATAAAATGTTGTAAAATAAACATGATATAAATATTTGACGTATTAATAGTACAATAATACTAATTACAAAATAGCCAAAATCCATATAATGATCTTAATCACGATGATTTCAGTTAAATGCAATCACTTGACAGCAATATAACGAGTCATATAGGTTGTTCAAGCTATTAGGCCTAGTTACGTATCAGATATAGTCTGTATCGTTTGTGTCTATCTATATAACAACTATAACCCATATATGTACATTGTAAGCATATGGTATACATATAACTAGCTATGAGAGAGAGCTGTATCACAATGCTAAAATTGAGGTGTGCATGATCATAGTAGTTGTGCGTGTGAAACACATGTCGATACGGCCACATAATAGAAACATAAACACCACGTTGATACTCATTAGGAAGAGAGACAAAGAGACATGAAAAAATAGAGAGACACTCTATGTTTAGATGTCATGGTGTTGCAGGTTAATTGCACATGATCATGATTGGTTTATGTCTGGCTGTCATACAACTTAAACTATCAAAAACATCAACAACAATAAATCAAATTTATAAAAATATTATTCATTAATTATGTTGTAAAATATTTAATTGAAAAAAAAACCCTCAATTTGTTTCTAATATTTTTTTAGATTTGTTGAAATTTAAAAAACAAAATACTATTCTTTAAATTATTTTTGAATTAATTTATTAAATTAAATTGGAATTATAAAATTAAAAAAAGAAAAAAAAAAAATCATTGGTTTTGTTTTAATTGTGATGTTAAATATTTTTTTTTTTATAATTTAATTTATAATTTCTTCGAATAATTCTACATGTAAAGGTAATAATAATTAAATTTTTTGTTTGCTTTTTTTAAAAAAATTCTAGTCGTTTTTATTTTTATTTTTTTTTTCGGGCTAATTTTAAATAAAGCTGGTTTATTTTTGCTGTTTTTTTTTTTGACACGAATATGTGCAATTTTAACGTGTATTGATAGACGACCTTGATACGTGGATTTAATTTTTTTTTTTATTTCCATTACAGTGAATGGATTAAAAATTTTTTTCGCTTTCGAAAATTAAATAAAAAAAAATTATAGCTACCAAATATTTATTAATAAATAATAATCTGTTGCATGCATATTTTGTAATTATTAAAATTTTTTTTGATGGATTTCTACGGATTATTGTATTAGTTGTGGTTTTAATTTTTTTTTTTTATTTTGTAATAACTTATTTTTCTTTTGGTTCATCAGTTTGAGGATTATTGTTTATAGCTATTGAATCATATTCAGTGTCAAGTGCATTAGTACTATAATATATTGTCACAAATCGATATAAAATTTATTGAAAAAAAAAAAGACAAAAATATTTAATTGTATTAAATAATTTTCAAATAAAACACAAGTAATGAGACATTTACTTTAAATCAATTGAATGAACGTTAATATTTATTTCCATTATATTATTATCGTAATAATTTCATCATCATTTTTATTTAGGTCACGTGTTTTTCCTTCATTTTTTTAAATGCGTAGTTATCACAGTTATTTTAGTTAATTTATTTTGGGTTTTTCCTGTGGATTATAATTTTGTAGTCGTAGTATTCCTTATCACTGGTATACAAAAATAGAAAATTGATAATTTCTATTGTTTTTTATTTACTTCAAAATAACGTTGTTTACTGCGTAAATTTTAATAATAAAACGCATTATATATTTCATCATTTTTTATTAATTTTTTTTTTACCTACAAAAACCTACGTGTCTTGAAAAAAAAACTTGATAACTGTGGTATATATATAGCTACGTGTCTAATCAAAAAGTTACTATTTAACAGTGAGACATCAACAGATAAACACAAATCGAGATTTTAAAAAATCTTTTATATAGTCACCTGTATTTTTTTATTTTTAATCTATTTACAAAAAAAAAATCAACAAACTGATTGAAAATGAAACCACGTAAGTAAAAATTATATTAATAATTCAATTTTATTTTTAATGATTTTATTGTTAAATTAAAATAAAGTATAATAATTTTAATTTAATAATTAATTTTTAGCTATTTTATTGCTGATCATTTTGCTGATGTATTTTGGCTGGATCAATGCAACAGAATCTCAACAACCAAGTAAGTAAACAAATCAAAATATTCATTTATTTTTTCAATCTCTAATAATAATGTCAAATAATCAATTAATTTTCTTTTTTTCATTTTACAAAAAGAAAATAATTCAACTGAAATAACCATTCCTGAAGAATCAATAACTATTCAACTGGAGCCTTACAAGGGAAAAGTAATTAGCTGTAAATTACAAGTAGAATATGATTCAGAATTTCATGATAAAATTAAATACTATGATGCATCAAGTGTTACACCCGTCGAAAATGATTATATAAAATATATTGGTGATGAAAATAACAGCTGTTCATTCACAGTATATCCAAATCGTCAAAAAGATTTTTTCGGATATCATGGTTTTGGTGCTTTGTACAAACCATGGAAAATTGTTGGAGTATATAAGGCTAATTCTCGATGGGACTGTTTTTTTAATTATGATAGTGAATTGGAAAGCTGTGAACAGAGTGATATTGTCAGTGTAAATCTTCATGACATACGGGCCAGTATGAGTGTTCGGTCAACGAAAATTATAAGAAAGTCATCTTCTTATGTAAATGATACAATAACAATATATGCTCCAACTGAAGATATAGATGGAGTCTATAAATGTTCTTTACATTTAATGTCAACACCTTTATGGGATATTCCAATTCCTTTTATAAAAGGTGAACTTATCATGGAGTATTTTTATAGAAGGTCATCTGTTTCACGATCTCCTAGCACTGGATACGAGTACATTGGACAAGAAGATAACAGCTGTTCAGTTAGATTAAACAATCTCGATATTATTCATCAAAATTATATGGGAAAATACTGGTATGTTAGTGTTTATACTGCTCCCGATGAAGGTTGGATTTCTTATTTACCAAATATATTGCTACAAAAGTTTGAGCTCAAAACGCACTATAATTATTATTTTTTTATGAATTCATTAACTTGGTGGAGGGATAATAATTTTTCCAATGTTTTTTTATGGCCGAATAATAATGATAATGATCATTTATATTTTATTGATCCTCAATATTTCTAAGTCATCGATAAATATTTTATTATTTTAGAGAAAAAAATATTATTAATTTTCTTCAATTAATATTTGTATCATTGTCAATCTATTATTTTGATTGTTGAATAATTCATACTTGTATTTTTATTTAAACATTTTTTCTGTAAAAAAAGCAGTATGTAATAAAAAAAAAAAAAAAAATGAAAAAAAAATTTTTAAGAACAATTTTTAAAAAACAATAACAATCATTTTGTTGTTATTTGATAAATTTGAAACACTTATTATTATTTTTTTTTTTTATGACAATTGAATTTTTTTTCCATATTTGTTTCCTCTTTGATCTTTCTTATCCCATATTTTTTTCAGTGAGTTATTTTTCTTTACGTTTTTTACTGTGGATATCATAAAAGTTTTATATTCGTATTTTTCTTTATCACTGGTATGCAAAAATACAAAATTGATAATTTTTATTGTTTTATGTACACTTGAAAAAAATGACCTTGTTCAGTCAGTTAATTTGAAAAATAAAGCATTCTATATTTCAATAGTTTCTACAGAATTTTATTTATGTACAAATATATATTTTAAAAAAATTGATAATAACTGGATAAAAATATAGCTACGTGTCTGATTAAAAATTTACTATTCAACAGTGAGCAATCAACTGATAAGCACAAATTAAAATTAAAAAAAAAAAAGTCAACAAACTGATTGAAAATGAAACCATGTAAGTAAAAATTATTTCAATAATTCAATTTTATTTTAATGATTTTATTGTTAAATTGAAAGAAAGTATATAAATTTTTATTCAATAATTAACTTTTAGCTCTTTTATTGTTGATCATTTTGCCAATGTGTTTTGGCTGGATCAATGCAACAGAATCTCAAGAACCAAGTAAGTAAACAAAAAGAATTATAAATTAATTTTTTCAATCTCTTTCAATAAATAATAATTGCAAATAATTAATTAATTTCATATTTTTCAAAAACAAATTTTAAAAGCAGAAAATAGCTCAACCGAAAAGAAGATCCCCGAAGATTCCATAACTATTAAAGTGCCATATGAAACGTTTTATGATGAAGTATACTACTTTGATGCATCAGGTAGAATCAAATCTGTCGGAAGTGATTATGCAGAATATATTGGTGATAAAGATAACAGCTGTTCATTCACGGTATATCCAAATCGTCGTAAAGATTTTTTTGCACCTCAACATTTTAATGCTTTGGCAAAACCATGGCGAATTGTTGGACTGTATAAGGCTAATTCACGATGGGACTGTTTTTGGGATTATGATAGTGACTTGGAAACTTGTGAACAACTTGATATTGTCAATGTAAATCTTCATATCAAACGAGTCAGTATGAACCCTTCAAGGACAACAATCATAAGAAAATCATTTACTTATGTAAATGATACAATAACAATTTATGCTCCAACTGAAGAGACAATTAAAGTTTATACATGTACTTTATATTTAATGTCAATGCTGATACCAGACACTCCAACGCCTTTTTTGGAAGGTGAACTTATGATGCAGTATTTTTATAGACTATCATCTAATCCACGATCTCCTCAGTCTGGATACGAATATATTGGTCAAGAAGACAACAGCTGTTCAGTTAGATTACACAATCTCGATGTTTTCCATAAAAATTATATGAATAAATACTGGTATATGGTTGTTGAACTCGTTCCCGATGAAGCTTGGGTTAACGCTTTGCCAGTTGAAGTGTTGGGACCTTTAATGCTCAAAACGACCCTTAAATATTATTTCTTTATGAATTCATTATCGTGGTGGCAAAATAATAGTTTTTCCAATGTTTATTTATGGGCAAATGATAATGATGATGCTCACATACTTTATATTGATCCTCAATATTTTTAAATCATCATTGTATTTTATTATTTTGAAAAAATAAAAATAAATAAAATTACTCAAAGTTAAAATATCATAAATTATTATTGCTTTTGGAATAACTATTCATATGACTTTGACTTTGATCGAGTTATTTTTTTTTTTTCTTCAATCTACTTTAATTAAATTAAAACAATCTTATTGCAATTGATTAAAAAAATATTGATTTAAAAAAATTAAATAAATATAGTTTGATAAAAACTAATAAACGTGATAATATTTGATATATTTGATAAAAATTGATCAAGTATCTGATCAAATTCATGATCACGTTTACGTTACGTTTTGATCAAGATTTGATCAAGATATTTGATCAAGATTTGATCAATATTTGATCAAGACTTTATCAAGACTGATCAAACTCTGATCAAGATATTTCATCAAACTTATTGAAAAATGAAAAAATTATTTACAAATTAATTTTTTATTATTGTCTGAAGTGTATGTCATAGAAGAGTTAGATAATTATCAGAATATTTTTTCTAATCAGTAACAATCGAACCGACGAAGTATAAATTGACGTAGTAATACGTTTAATCAAGAAAACATTACGTGTGATTTTTTGAAGCGTATATATTTAGATCACTTGAACATTATTATTGATATGTTTGTGCTTTTCAGTAAAACTATCATTTAAAAAAATCGTAATAATGAAATATAATATATAATAAATTAAAAGTTAATGTTTTCTTGATCCTATTTGATCAAGTTTATTTGAACAAGTAACGAATAAATATTTATTGATATTGATCAAGTTTGGATCAAATATAGTTAAAGTTTTATCCTATTTGATGCTTAGCAAGAAAAGAAAGTTTCTTTGATCGTTTGATCAAACATCACACTTAAATTTTCTTATGTTTTCAAACTATCACATGTTAAAGTTTCATTATTGATAGGCTTAGTCAAGAAAGTTAAATTTTCATCAAGTTTGATCAAGAATCAATTTTATGTTAAAGTTGATATCTTGATGGGCTTAATTAGAAGAGTTAAATTTGATCAATTTGATGAGTTATCACATTAAATTTTCTTTGATTTGATCCTTATCAAATAAAGTTTCTTGATCAAGTTTGATTACTTATTCAATGTTAAAGTTTTCTTATTATTTATCAAGATAATAATAGTTAAAGTTTTCTTGATCAAGTTTGGATCAAAGTATCACGGACAATTAAATTTTCTTGATCTTTGATCAAACTTATACGATTAAATTATATTGATTATCTTGAAGGTTATCCTTAATCAACATCTTGATAAAATTTGATAAAACTTATATTTTAGTTAAAATTTAATTATTTAATTAATTTCTTAACAATTTAATTATTTTTTTAATAATAAAACATTTTTTATTTGTATTTTTATTTAAATATTATTGCAAAAAAAAAAAATTTGTAATAATAAAAAAAAAAAAAATATTGAAAAAAAATATGTTGAAAGGAAATACTAAAGAAATAAGTTTGAAAAAAAAATAATTAAATATTGACAATATAAACATGTATATGAATAATAAAATTTATAAAGAAAAAAAAAGTTTTACTTTAATTATGATGATTAATTTCATGTAAAAAACATTGTACACTTGACTTCCTAATAGGCATATGCCTCAAGTCATTAAATAAATGAATAAATAAATAAATATTCCACGATTATTTTGTTATTATTTTATAAATCTAAAACACTTATTATTTATTTTTTCTACAAGCAAATTGTTTTTTGGCATCGACATCGGTACTGTAAATTTTTTTTCCATATTTATTTGAGAATTATTGTATAAAAATTCAGTGTATTATCACAAATTGATACTGATATTTACAGTAAAAAAAAAAGTCTTTAATTAAATTGAGACAGTGATAGGACATTTATTTTTAATCAATTACATAAACAATAATATTATTTTCCATTAATTATCATGATTTTTATCTAGGTCACCTGTTTTTTTTTTTTATCTTTTAAATGCGTATTTATCTCAGTTATTTTGGCTATTTTATTTTGCGTTTTTTCATGTATGGTAGATTATATTTTTGTATAGTTGTAGTATTTCTTATCATTCTATTGAATAATTTTTTAAATAAAAAACATAAATAATGCTACATATATTTCTAATTAATTAGATAAATGATGATACTTAATTCGATTCATTATTTATTCATTTTTATCGAAAATTATTCAAGGAGACTTAGTCGTCTGTTTTTTTTAATTTTTTTATACGCGTATATTCATCAGAGTTAGTTATTTTAGTAATTTTACTTCCGGTTTTTACTGTCGATCATCAAAGTTTTATATTTGTATTTTTATTTATCAATGCTATACAAAAATAAAAAACTGATAGTTTTTATTGTTTTCTGTTTACTTTAAAATGACCTTGTTTAGACAGTTTGAAAAATAACGCATTCCATATTTTAATACTTTTTAAAAAATTTTATTTATCTACAAATATATATTACGTGGTTTAAAACGATTTGACAACAACTCCATATATATATAGCTACGTGTCCGATCGAAAATTTATTATTCAACGGTGAACCATCAACTGATAAACACAAATTAAAATTGAAAAAAAAAAAAATTAAACGAACTGATTGAAAATGAAACCATGTAAGTAAAAATTATTTCAATAATTCAATTTATTCTTAATGATTTTATTGGGAAATTGAAACAAAGTATAATAATTTTAATTTAATAATTAACTTTCAGCTATTTTATTGCTGATCATTTTGCTGATGTGTTTTGGCTGGATCAATGCAACAGAACCTGAAGAATATGATAAACCAAGTAAGTCAACAAATCAAAATATACATTTATTTTTTCAATTTCTTCAAATTAATGATTGCGAATAATTAATGTTTTATTTTTTATTTTGCAAAACAGAATCTGTTCAACTACCACCTTACCCGGGAAAAGTAATTATGTGTAAACTTCAACTAAAATATGATTCAGAGTTTCATGATAAAGATTACTACTATAATGCATCAAGTGTTACACCTTTCGAAAGTGACTATTTAGAATATACTGGTGGTAAAGATAACAGCTGTTCATTTAATTATACAGTATTTAGCTATATGTTCCTACCAGGGCGAGTTGTTGGACTGTATAAGGCTAATTCTCCACGGTACTGTAATCCTATAAGTTATGATCGTGACTTGAAAGCTTGTGAACGAATTGATTTAGTCAGATTCACTATTTAACTAATTATCTTAATCAATTCGCGAAGAAACAATAATTTGTCCGGGTTTTCTTATTGGGCAAAAGATAATGATAATCATCATATACTTTATGTTGATCCTTAATACCTTTAAATTATCATTGTATTTTATTATTTTGAAAAATAAAAAAATAACTTATTATAAATTATTATTGCTTTTGGAATAACTATTTAAATTATTTTGACTTTGATGGAGTTATTTTTTTTTTTTCTTCAATCTATTTTTTTAATAATAAAACATTTTTTATTTGTATTTTTATTTAAATATTATTGCAAAAAAAAAAAATATGTAATAAAAAAAAAAAAAAGATTAAAAAAAAAATATGTTAAATGGAAATACTAAAGAAATAAGTTTGAAAAAAAATAATTAAATATTGAAAATATAAATATGAATAATAAAATTTATGAAAAAAAAAAAATGTTACTTTAATTATGATGAATTATTTCATGTAAAACATTGTATACTTGACTTCAATAGGCATATGTCTCAAGTCATTGAATAAATAAATAAATCAATAAATATTCCTCAATTACTTTATTATTATTTTATAATTTTAAAACACTTATTATTTATTTTTTTTAGGACAAGCAATTGTCAATTCTCATCATGGACATCGACCTTGATACTATAAATTTTTTCCTCTCTGATCCTTCTTATCCCATTTTTTTTTCACCTTTTATTTTTGTTTTATCAATTTGAGGATTATTGTAGAAAAATTTAGTATATTGTCACAAATCGATACAGATATTTTCACCGAAAAAAAAAAGCTTTCAATTGATATTTGTATTAAATAATTTTTGAAATAAAAAAACATAAATGATGCCGCATATATTTTTGATCAATTAGATAAATGATAATATTTAATTCGATTCATTATTTCCTTATTTTTGACAAGAAAAATATTCAAGGTGACTGTTTTTTGTTTACCTTCCGGTTTTTATTTTCAATCATGAAAGTTTTATATTCGTATTTTTCTTTATCACTGGTATGCAAAAATAAAAAACTGATAATTTTTATTTTTTTCGATTTACTTAAAAATGACTTTGTCAGGTAATTTTGAAAAATTTCAAAAAAAAAGATCGACGAATTGATTGAAAATGAAACCATGTAAGTAAAAATTATTTCAATTTTATTCTTAGCGATTTTGTTGGTAAATTATAAATTTTTTTTCCATATTATTTCCTCTTCAATCCTTCTTATCCCATTTTTTTTTTTTCACATTTCATTTTCGTTTTATCAATTCGAGGATTATTTTATAAAATTTCAGCGTATTGTCACAAATCGGTACAGATATTTTCACCAAAAAAAAAAAGCTTACAACTGATATTTGTATTGCATAATTTTCCAAAAATAAAACACATAAATAATGACACACATATTTCCAATCAATTAAATAAACATTAATATTATTTTCCATTCATAATCATTAATTTTTTTTTTAGGGGAAATATTATCGTGTTATTTGTTTTCATTATCACCATTCGTAATATCATCACAATTTCCATCAATAAAAAAAAAACCAAAAAATAAATAATTTATTAATTGGTATATAAATTTGTCCCAGTGAATGACCATGATTCAATGACCCCATTGAGATTTGACCTTGACACTTGATCAATTAACATGTGAC
Source organism: Aphidius gifuensis (assembly GCF_014905175.1). Taxonomy (NCBI): domain Eukaryota; kingdom Metazoa; phylum Arthropoda; class Insecta; order Hymenoptera; family Braconidae; genus Aphidius; species Aphidius gifuensis. Next base: position 23,649,790 of record NC_057791.1, on the reverse strand, counting down.
TAACCCCCTTCTATTCATTTATACCTCTCTCCCTCCTCTCATGGCCCCTTTAACCCCCTCTTTACTATCCTCTAAATTTGTGTGGCTTTACTATGCTACCATAAACACATACTTGCATTGAAATGCAACGATACAGTACACTCAACTATGCTTCTATATGACAACATACTAAATGATGCGCACGTGCTTTCATTTATGTACATATGTATATACATGACAAAATGTATATAGGTGCTTTATGTATACAGTTAAATAACTATGTATTGATCAACACCATTGAATTATGACCTTGAATTTATAAACTGATAAACCACATTAACATAATTAATAATTCCAGTCAATGCAACTCCACCAAAATTTTTTAATGCTTTTTGACAATTAATAACCAAAAATTAAGCTCAACTTAATTTAATTTAATATTAACATTGAATAAAATTTATTTTTATATTTTTAAGATTATTTTTAATGATATTTCATTTGGAATTTTAAATGATAAGATTTAAAAAATTATTGGACATATATATATATATTTTTTTATCATCATGTGAAAAAATCTACAAGTAAATTTTTTTTTTGAATAATTTGATATGTGTTTTTTAAATTAAATATAAATTTTTTAAATAAAGATAATATTAAAAAATTAATTTATCAATATAAAGCTCTTTTAAAAATTTTTTAGAAATTTCTTTTGAAAATTTTATAGAAATTTTTTAGAGATTTCTTTCGAAAATTTTATAGAAATTTTTTAGTTTATAAAAAAAAAAAATTGAAGGACTCACACAAATTCCATCGAAAGCTTGATTTTAAAATTTTTTTTCTACACTGGGTTAAATATTGCAGAGAGAAAGAATGAATAAAAATTCATGCAAACACCAAGTGGATTTAGCGACATTGGTGTTGAAATAAATGGACAGCTGTTCGACCTCGATTTTCGGCATTGCCAAATATCTATACATGTACATTGTATGTTGATAGTGTTTATATATATATTCTCATTGATGTGACCGTGAATGCATACATTCTCTCCTCGTTGAATTCTCGCGTTGTTGTTCAATAACCCAGTGTTGATCGGTTGAGCTTTCTGTGTCAATTTTCGTAAAAGCATATTTCAAAATTATACAGAAATTCCCACCAATTTCATCAATTAAATTAATTTAAAAATTTTTTTAAAAACCGGAAAGTCAATTTATCTTGATACACATTAAATTGTATAAAGAAAAAAATATTTTATTGTAAAATTAGAATAATGGAAATAATTTTAGTATATTTTTTCATCATTTATATTATCAAGAAAAAATTTTTGTATTATATTTATAATTTAATAAAATGATAGATGACTTGGAAAACATAAAATTAAAAATTATGTTTTGACAAGCTGCTTGAAAATATATATTTTTAAATAAAAATTTCATGATTATATAGTTCCAGGATTTTTAAAAAAAATAAAATTATCCTAAAAGTTTCAGAATTTAATTCTAATTTTTTTTTTTTATTTGTAATTTTATTACCAATGTGTTTGACACTGAATGTGATACAATAGCTATAAACAGTAATCCCCAAACTGGTAAAACAGAAAAATAAAAAAATATAGAATAAAAAAAAAGAACTGGTATTGAAGGGAATAATAAAAATGAACAAAAAAAAAACTAGGATATCAAGGTCGTTTGTCGATATCGTGTTAAAAATTGACATACTCATGTCACAGAAAAAAAAAAGAAAATAAATGATAACAGTTGTTTGAAATTTACCGGAAAATTAAATTGTAAAACAAGTTTTTTTTATTAATCCATAATTTTTTTTTTAATTATAAAAATAAACCAATTATTTTTTAACTAAATAAACTAATTTTTTTTGTTTTTCAATCTGGTTTTTTTTTTTAATTTAAAATTATTTTTTGTTTCTTTTTTTATCAAAATAAAATAAACATAAAAATTTCAAATCAATAATTTTTAATTAAAAGAAAATAAAGCATTTAATAAAAAAAAAATTTTTTAAAAGGAAAAACTAAAGAGAGAAAAAAAAAACAAGGAAAAAATTGTTTAAAAGAAAAATTTAACTAAAAAAAATGATGAACACATTGGTGGTTTGTTTGGACAGAGAGAAGCTTAAACACGTGGTAGGTGTCTTCAATATACATCAACTTTTTTAACGATACAATAAAAAATATAAAAAATATTTGAAAAAAAAATTAAAATGAAACTATCGGTTGGTACTGTTAAAAAGATAGAGAGAATAAATATCACGACAAAGAGTGATTGAAGAACGTAGGATACAACGAAAAAAATAAAATCAAAAAAAATATTCTCATATGGGTTTTTTATTTTTTCATGTCAAATTCTTTCAATATGTCCTATCCAAGATAAAAATAGAAAAAAAAATCTATCGGTTATTGGAGAGTATATTTTTGTAGGCCAATATATAAACTTTTTTTTTTTTTTTTTCTTTTTCTGCGTTAAACCACTATTTTTTTCTTTTTTAATAATTTTTTTTTACATCATACTCTCTTTTTATAACCTCATTTACTTTTAATTTAAATTTTTTTTTATTTTTTTTAAGCACTGTTTTTGTTACATCGACCAAATCGATCATCAGAATTGTCTGGAGGCTGTTGGAAATAAGGTTTGTCAATTTAATCGGATATCAACTAAACCTTCATGAAATACTAGTTAAAATATTTCTTTTATTTTTATACTGTATTTATTAAATAATAAAAAAATTATTCCCCAAAGGATATATAAATATTTGATACTAATAATATTTTTTTAAAAGCTTTGTGTATTTTTTTTATTTATTTTAGTTATAATTTTTTATTTTTCTGAATTTATTTTTGTCGATTCATTGGCTGATTTAATACGACATATCAGCGATAAATAAATATTCAATAGCCGATTTATTTAACACATTAAAAAAACAAAACAAAATTAAATCAAACGACTTTTTAAATCAAGAAAAAGTCAGTGTTTTATATTTAACCCATCAAAAAATTTCTACTATGTACTAAAAATCAAATAAAAATAACTCCATGAATAAAAAACAAATTAACATTCAAATAACAAAAAAAAAAAAAAAATCACCAAGCATCATAAAAATAAATTTTCCATAACGTCAATAAAAAAAAATTAATAAAAAATTTCAAATCAATTGACTCTGTGACCATTGCCAACGGATGAGTAGAGATTTGAAAATATATTTTTCAATATACAAATGTTTACAGTGTAAATAGTAATAAAACGTAAAATTTCTTTTGAAAAAAAAATTTGTGTATATATATTCTGGAAAGGCGAATGAAAGATAAAAGCTCTCTGTATATTTGTGTGCAAATAAATAATTTTTTTATGTAAAGTAATAAAACGAGGAGAAAAATTGAATGATAATAATAATAAAAAATAATAATAGTGAATTAATATGATACTGATTTGCCTTTTGCAAGAAATTATCTCATAAGTTTGCAGAAATGAACAGGTTCCGCAGAGCTATAAGACCCCCATGTATAAATTGGGACTACCTTTGGGTCTCACGATGCGACCTCTCAACCTGCTCACTTCAAAATCATGACCCCCCACCGAGCTTACTGATCTTAGCAATTTTTATTTTGCAAATTTTATACTCGCATTTTATTGCAAGTATCAGAAGTGTTAACATGATTTTAATATTAAATTTTATCAACTAAAAATACAGTGAAATTAAATAATTAAAAATAAATTAATTATAAAAAAATAATATTTTTACTAATGGAATAATTTTTTAAGTAAAAATATATTTTTTTTGAAATTTTTTTTTTTATTTTTCAAGTGAAAATAAATATGTGAATATTGGAGAAAAAATTTTTCATATTGAATTATTATTTAACATTGATTTGGGTGTTTGAAAAAAAAAAAAAAAAAATTATTTAACCGAAATAATTGTGTAATTAAAATAAATGGATATAGCAACTGTGGAAAATATTTATTGAAAGGTAAATGACTAACGATTTATCATTAAAAATAATTTTTTTTGTTTTCGTTTAATTATTTTTTTGTATTTCGTAATTTTATTAAAAAGCTATACTTTCAATTTTCAATGAGGGTAAACAATTTTATTAACGTGCAATTTATTTAACACATTGATGACAATATGTGTTTTATTCGTATAAAAATTAACAAACCAATATACAATGTGTCGGGGATTTTTTTATTTTTTAATACTCTTTTTTTTGACGTTTTTTTAGCTTTTTTTTTATTTGATAAATGGAAAACCGAAAGTGTGATTCACTTTCATTGTCATTTGTGTATGAATATCGACTGTTATTATCGGGTTAATATATGGAACAATTATGTGCATATTTATTAATTATTTATTCACTTTATCAATTTTTTTTTTTTCATTTAATTATATACGAGAATTGTTATCAATGAAATGCAGTATTTTTTTTTGTTTTTTTCTGGAAAATTTAAATACATTTAAATGATAATAATAAAAAAATATTTTTCATATAAATTATTGTTGAATAATTAAATGAAGTTTGTAAAATGAATTTTTTTCTACGAGGAAAAATTGATTAGATGAAAAGAAAATGGCGGGCGCGCATCTCGTCAAGACCGTCGGGACATAAAACTCCCAAGAATTTCCAACATTTATATACATAATTAATTGAAAAAATAAAAAATCATAATGAAAATTGATCAAAGAATATTTTTTGTTCTATATTTTATAATGTTATTCAATAAAAATTGACATATTTCATCGATATTAATATAAAACAGCTAAAAAATTGAAAAAGAAAAAGAGTAAAAAAGTGCCAGCCGTCGGCAGTGGTTGAGCTACCAATTTGCAAAAAAATAATTTATTTAATGGTAAATTAAATTTATAATATTTTAAAATATTTATCAATTAATGGACCAGTTAATTAATCATCAAAATTCAATAATATTTTCCTAAAAATATTTTAAATAATTAAATTTAAAAAAAAGAATTTGTAATTTTTTTTCCTTTTATTTTACAAATACCTAAAATTTATTCTCATCTATTAAATTATTAAACAAGTGATTAAAATGGATTAAAATTTTTTCTAGAAATTAATTTAAAGAGCATAATTTGTGGTAAATAAAAAAAAATAAAAATAAAAAAATTTAGTATAAATAATAACACGCAATCGCGATTATCAAAAAAATTAAATTGAAAGCAAAATATATCTGATTTGACAGATTTTACATTTTGATTATTAATCCCCAGAAAACATCAATGAATTTTTTTTTTTTTTTAATTTTATTTTAAATACACCGACTGTCAATAACTTCCTCTTACAATTTTTCAGCGATTTGATTAATTCACATGTGTGATAGTGCCTCGTACATAAACCCATCCATACTCCACATATTTTTTTTTTCCTACAAGTATAGCATATAGATATTTATTGGAAAATTCATATCCCTCATCAATTTACAAATAATATCTTGATGTAAAAAAACTGATCTAACGAACGATAACTTCTATCAAACTATTTGAAATTTTATTCACAAAAACAAATGTGATATATTCAAATGAAAAAATCACCAAACCCTACCAAAGCTTTTTGCTAATTTAAAAAAAATTAACAATTAGTGAAAAATAATTTCCAAAATATAACTACTCATTTTAATTAAAAAAAAATATACATTTTCACAAAACTAATCGTCTTTTATATGATAAAAAAAAATGTATGTATATTTTTTTTTAATATCTATGTTAATATGAATTTTACATAATTTATTAATAAATACAAATTCAAATGACTTTACTCAGCAAATTTAGTTTAATGAACTGTCGTGAGATAAACCATCAAAATGATGAAAACACAAGTATGTCAACATCGCTTTGATAACAAAATTACATAAAATTCATTATCCCTCAGTGTGCATACATGAAATTAATAAAATGAAAATGACATAATAAAAAAAAAAATGAATATAAATAGAATTTTAAAAATTAAAAAAATATAAATAAAATAAACACACAAAAGCTGGGATGTCCTTCATTTTAAAGACAAGAGTATATATTAAAAACCAGCAAAAGCACTTCAGCACAATATGATCTAGAATATATTTTTACCCCCAAGGAGATACTCATATGTCAAGATACATAAACACAAAACAATGTTGAAAACACGTAGGCAGATTGTAACACAAATTGGAATGGGTAGTTTGTTTGAATGTTGATAAAAAGTCAGTAAATAAATTAAAAAAAAAAAAACAATAACCAGTGAGTATGATTTTTTATATATAAAAAAAAAATATTTCAACAAACCCCCATCAACAGAATGAATTAATTAAAAATTATTTAAAAAAGATAATAAAAAAAAAAAAAAAAAATGATAATAATATTTTGGTCTTGACAAAGGAAAAGATGAGAGAGAGAGAGAGAGTGAAAATGTGGATGAAAGACCAGTATGATATCTCATTGTTTGCCTGGACATTGCCACGACGACGATAGCCGCGTAGAGGTCGTATAATATTTCAAAGTACCTAAAAAATGTCGACGGAGGGACAATGAAAATGAGGGAGTTTACTGAGATATATATTTAGGGTTAGGGAGTTTTAAAAATATATGTATATATTTGGTCATCTTCTCATGAAGCTTTTGAAAAAAGCATTGGCCTATCAGCAACATCATAACGCTAACGAAGACCATCCTCCCCACCCCCCTCCCACCACCTTTTATTGTATTTTGTCTTTCTTCACTCACCTCATCACCCTCGAGATCATTTAGTATTTTAATGTTTTATCCAAGCACGAATATTATTATTCAACTGAATTTTTGTTTTTTTTTTTCTTTCTCATCGTCTCTTCCCTTGCTTTTACTCCCGCACTTTCTCTCACTCTTATTACATTTATTCCTGACCATCATGTTTCAGGATTTTTTTTTTTGTATATTTATTTTGAACCCTTTTCAAACCCTTCTTTGAATTTTTTCTCAAACTCTAATCGTGATAAAGGTATACTATCTGATTCATGGATTCTAATATCCTTCGTATAAAACAAAGAAATATTTTTGTATTCACAAAAGCAATTCAACAACGTAAATCCCAATCAGGATTATGGTGAATAAATATAATGCTTACTTTAAGGGAGTTTGATGATGGTTTTTAAGAGAAATATTTATTTATTTTTTTATTTTGAAGGCATTATACTTTGTATTATCCTCGAAGATTATTGGGCATTGAGGTCTTTTTACTCGAGCTTTTAGTTCTCGTTTAAAAGATGCCTAGAGTTTTTTTTTTTTTTTACTTTGTTTGGGGAATTTAGAGTGGCACGTGTTGATTGTTAAAATTGTATTTTTTTCCCTTTTTAGGGAAGGGTAGTTTTAAGCTTTTTTGTTTATTTTTTTGTAGTGGAATTTTGAATTTTGAATAGAGCAGTAAATGTAAAATATATCGTGCATTATTCTGGTCGGTAAATGAAGAATAAATGCTCAGGTGAAGCGAGATTTGTGAAAAAAAAAAAAATTATTTCAATATAGAAGGGTAAAAAAGCAATGTGAAATCATGAAAATTCCTGAACTCTAACAGCAATGGCGCCTGTCCGACGGCGACCACAACCCTGACATTTTCACTGTGCTGCCATTTTTTTATTTTTTATTTTCCCTACAATTCTTTCCTGCCTACAAATCGAAATTAATTTTTTTTTTTTCCATATAAAAAAAAACCTTCAGAGCTTTCTTTTTTCAATATCATTAAAATAATATTACGTAAAATATCAACAGCAAAATATTAAAATGTATTAAAATTTTATCGATAATTTCTTATTTGAATAAAAATGAAAAATTAAATATTCTTCATGTAATTTTATTCTAAATTCATCAGCATAATTTTATGTTATAATTGAACAATAAAATAATAAAATTTACAATTATAAAAACTACAATTTTTAAACAAAAATCTGTCATATAATAAACTACATTTATTCATCATCAGAAAGCTCGAAAAAATTTGAAAAAAAAAATTAAAAAAAATTAACTACATTGCCAGAAAAATAATATACGCCTTCTCGAATGAAATTTTTTATAATAATATATTTCGAACTCGCTGTGTATGCTTAACTCTTTTCTCATCCCTCGAACTCTTTGTTACCAATAACATTTTCCCGACGCGTAATGCCAGGGTAAAAAGAGAAAAAAAAAAAAAAGTAATTAGAGTAAATTCAGAGGCTATATAGCATAAATATATACGAAATAAATATATATATATGTGCAAAGTAAAAAAATAAAAATGAATTTTCGTTGAAGCGCACAACATGAGCTAACCCTTTATCGTAACCATGCAAAATGGCGGATGAGAAAGAGATAATGTTAGTTAAAAAACAAGGAAAAAAATAGTGCCACCGCCCTTACGAAAAACGGAGGGTGCAAAAATGAGTGGGTGAGAGAAAAGAAAAAGAAGAAAAACAAGGGAAAGGCAGCCTTTCGTTGCGCCGTCGCGTCGTATAACGAATTAACATGGAAAAATCTACCCTTCTTCACATCTTTATACCCTCCTGCCTCTTTTTTTTCATACATCAAAATATATACCTTCGATTCTCGAAAAATAAAAAAATTTATATTTTCAACTTCTTCTTTTCATTCACCAGTTCAACAAATTTACCGATAATCACAAACCCAAGGTTAATTTAACGAGCTTACGCATTATTTACAGCAAAAAAAGAAAAATAGTTAAAAACATTTTCATCACACATTTTTTTTGATATAAAAAAGATACTTTTTTTGTTTTTTTATTCCACTTCGATGGTGTGGAATAATGAGTCTCTGTAAATTTATAATAATTTAAAAAATAAATGATGAATATTTCTTTGATGATAATAATGCTGTTTTTAAATTTTAAAAGGTTTTTTTTTTTATCAAAGACAAGGGTTGTATTTTTATCAAGTGTTTATTGTTTTAATAATGTCAAAATGGGTTTTTTTTTTTTGTTAAATATATTATTTAAAGAGAAATATTATTTCTGTTGTGTTTTTGTAATCGAGTTACCCATCAGTGAATATACTGAGACCAATTAAAATTGAAAGTAGAGGGTTAAAATCAATTGCCACCTCTCAAATGATAAAAAAAAAAAAACTACCTTATTTTTTTATAAAAATAAATAATAAAAAGAGCTTCAAATTCATTTACTCTTTTTACATAAAATTTTAGCATATTTTTACATATCTATAGGTTTATAAATAATAATAATTTTTTTTTTTTTTAAATACTTTTTCACTCTTGCTCTCTTTCAAAGTATAGCCTCGTAAATATTTCCCTTCAACCAGGCATATTAGTAAACGGTTTACGTTCTTGGCAAGGAGCTGCTGTTACTGACAGGACATTCATATACGCTTTTTATTTTTTTTTTTATAAATATATATATTTTTTTTTTTCAATCAATTTTTTTTTTTTATCAACGCCTTTCTCTGGACCTGAGCCCCAGACTATTCTCCAAAAACCAAACAAACTTGCCAAGCAATTCCCATATTCCTCTTTACCCTCACATACCCTTTTTCTTTATCCTTTTTTTTTTTTTTTTTTCTTTTTATTTTAAATAATACAAACCAACTCAAAACACTCGAGACTTTTTATCTCGAGTGATCAGAAAAGTTTGTTGATTATCAATCGTTAATTGAAAACCAACTTGTTATACATTCATTTTATTATTAATAATTAATTTTAAAAGTTTAAAAATTATATTATTAATAATAACAATAAAATGAATAATCAAAATGATGTAATAAACTAGTTGAATTTATAAAAATCAAGACGAAATTTTACTTTTGAATTTAACAAATGTAGAAAATTATTTTAAAAAATATATAAAGAATAAAACAATAAAAAAAAATGATAAATTAAATAAATTTATTATTGTTTTTATTACGAATAAATAATTACTGTTATTTAGAAATTTTTTATTTTTATTTTATACACGTAAATTATCATTAAAAAAAATATAATATTATTAATATTTTTATTTTAATGACTTTCTACGTGTACAGAATATTTAATAAATTGAATTAAAAAAAATTTCTTTTTATTCAAAACGTTTAAAGTAAATCAACAAAGCTAGTATATTAAATTATTTTAATTTTTTTTTCTTAAATAAATTTCCTGGGATATTAACTAATTAACAAAAAAAATTTACAGAATACTTGAGTATATTTTTTAATGTAAAAAATAAAATAATAATAATTTAATCAAGTGGCAATTAAATTATAGATATTATCATATGGAAATATGACTTTTCTTTTTTACAGATAAATTGAAAAAGAAAAAATTGAATAAAAAAAAAAGAAGGGTTTATTACCCATAATGACTTATTAAAATAAAAAGTGATTAATCACAGGGGTGTTTTCAGACAATCAGTAAAAATGTCACTCGATAAAAATGCATTATGATTATAGTATAAAAAAGAAATGATAAAATCCCGAGGAAAGAAAAATGGAATAAAAAAAATATAAAAAGTCATAAAAATAAAACTAGATTTATCATAAAAGTAAAAGAAATAAATTTTAAAAAAAAATTGTGAGAAATGTTATGTGTGGTCGTATATTCTGTGTAAGATCTAGCATTCGTGATGCATATATGAGATGAAAAAAAAAAAAAAAATGAAAAATAAAGGAGTAGAGAGGTAGATGAGGGCACAGCTCGAGGACATTAAGGGTAACAAATGAGACTACGAGATTCTCCCGCAGGACTCTCTTCCGACTGAGGTGCCACGAATGGAAAATAAGTGTATAAACTCCCTAACTCTGGTGAACAAAAAGAGAAAGCACTCTATCCCTTTTATTTTTTTATTTTTTTAAGCACCAATATATCTCTTTTTCTACTACCAACTCCAAGCTAAAATTTTCTTTTTATTTCATTTTTTTTTTCCATTTCATTTCCCTCATTTTATATATATGTATATTTATTTATTTTGTTTTTTTTATTTTTTATTTTCTACACACTCAGGCCGTTAAACTCCGCAGAGAATTCTCAATGTGGCAGGCCAGATTTACGTTTCACCAGTGTACTGAAAGTAGACATTGTCTTTTGTATATATATATACCAAAAAAAAATATACGATTGTGTGCGAATTTAAAGTGCTCACACTGGTCACCACATTTGAATTGCTCCAGAGGTATCTTCTTCTTCGTATCACATTCTCCCTGATATATAACAAATTATATATATACCCTCAAAAACATCCCTCACTCGAAAATAAACTTTAACCCCAAACACCCTCTATTTTGTATTTTATTTATTTATTATTTTTTAAAAATTATATTTAAAAAAATAAATTGTATAAACTTTTTGGTATAGAAAATGAAATTTTCTTTGTTTTATAACATTTATAGTATTTTAAAAAACAAAAAAAAATTATTAACAAAAAGTATTTGAATAAATATTAAGTTAATAAATAAATAAAAAATATTAAAATTATATTCTCAGCTGTACAAATGTTGGTGAAAATATTTTGCCATATCGAGATTTTGTTTTGGGATTTTTTTTTTTTATATATTTGTCATATGCTCGGGTTGTTTGCCCTGGGATTACGAAATGTGCTAATTGCAACGTAGTACCATCGCTGCTGTTATTAACGAGTGAATTTATATTTTCCACTATACCATATTCTCAAAGTGGATTTACCTGGTTTTAGTTGTATTTTTTTATTTTTATTTTTTTTTATAAACTTTATCATAAAAAAAAAAAGAAGAAATATATTATTTTATTCAAAAAAAAACAACAATAAATCGCCTTTGAATTAGATAAATAAAAAAAAAAGGATAACGAGAAAAATTAGAATAAGAAAAAAATATTAATTGTGTCATTTTGTTTATCAGAATTTCAGTAAAACAAGGAAAGTTGTTCTAAAAATTGAACGAAAAATTCAAAATTAAAATGAACAAAAAAATATGTAGATCAACTGTTTGTAATAGATCCCGAGAATTTAATACCCGTTTTCTATATCATAAAAATAATCTTCTTTTTTATCTCATTTTTTATTAATTTTTTTTTTTTAAATTGATTATTATTATTATTATTTAAACTTCAAAGTATTTTTTCTTTGGTGAACAGTTTCCACCTCGTCTCTTCAAACTCAACATTTTTTTTTTTAAATTTCATTATTTTGTAATTTTTTTTTCCCTCTACACACAAGGTCTTTCCAAACTCAACAAGGACTATATATATTTTTACTTTTACAAGTAGGTTTTTTTTTTATATTTTTATTTAAATAATTTTTTTTTCTCTTTTTAGAGTCCCGTTGTCAAACAAATTCGCGGCCATTTTTATACCACGAAAGTGTATTTCTCGGAGCTTGTTTTTCGCGTGCCATCAACGTGTGTACCCAAAGGGGATGAAAAGAGAACACAAGGGACATGTAGAGGGTGGTTTTTCCAGGGGCGTGACGATATATATATATATATATAATAAATAAAAAGGGAGTCTCAGTGTCGAACATCCATGATTATTTTCTATTTTCTATCTTTGAATTATTTTTAAATTATTCTACAAGTTTGAGCTGGAAAATAACACAAGTAGCTTGATTATTTTTTAAATTTTATTTAAATTTGGAATAAATGTTGCCCAAGTACCCATGGTAATTTTTCAGCAAGGGAAATATATTTATTTTTAAAGGAATATATTTTTCACAAGGACGATGAAACAACTCACCGTTAAAATCCAAGAACATACACAATTTTATTTAGTCATAACCGTGGCAACATCCCTAGCTTTATGAATACCACCCCCTTACCTCCCACATTTACCTTTTTTGTAATTTTATTATTTTTTTTTTCATATGTATAACGCGCCACCCTCACGATTTGCCTCATTTACATTTCTCAGCAATTAATCTAACGTTTTATTGCTATTTTAAAAAATTTTTTCATACTGGATTTTTTTTTAGTTATTTTTTTGCACATATATAAATTATGTAAATTTTTTTTTAGTTGAAATATTAATATAAATGTTTATTAGTTTAATTATTAAAATTTGAATTTTTTTTTTATTGGTGACTCACCTTACTGTTAAACGGCAGAAACAGAGCAGGTTATTTTTGACTCAATGTTGAAAATTATCAAAGGCAGGATCAAGGACACTTTAATTCTAAATATCTAAATATAAAAATATTAATATTAATATTTGTATTTAATTGAATAATAAAAATTATATATAAAAAATTTTAAATAAAAAAAAATAATAATAATTTTTTAAATATTGCTAATTAATTTAAAATATTTTTACGATTGAGTTTAAATTTCAATCTTTATTTAAAAAAAAAATTTATAAAAAAAAAAATAAATTATATTTTGTTGATAAAAAAAATTAGCAATTTTTATTTTTAAATATTATTTTAAAAAAGCGGGAAGACGGACTAAAATGGCGCGCAACACACACACAACGCCAAGGAATTTTTTACATGAGAAAAAAAAAAAAAAGAGAAAGAGGGAAAAAAAGTATTGGACATCGGTGACAATTTGTGAATTGGAGTCGATAATTATATCAAATAGTATTGTCTCATGAATAATTCAATTATATAAATTCTAATTTTTAGATTTTCGTGAGTTTTTTTATTGTTGACATAATATTTATGTTGTGTCGCAGTCATATCTGTGGCGTCTTTTGTTTTGTTTTTTTTTTTATCTAACCGACGAATAGATATTACGTTGATATAAAATATATAATATTAACAACAATCACTCAAATGAAATAAATAAATAAAAAACATGCAAAAATATTAAACACACATTCATAAATCAGATAAACAGTACATACCAAACACTCACTCTTACTGACAAGCTCTCACTCGTACAAAAAAAAAATTGACAAAAAGAAAATGACTCATATCAACGCAATACAGAAAAAAATTAACTTGAATATTCATTTTTAATCGATAACTAAACGAGATGAAGTGATTTTTATATGTTCTAAGATATATATTTGAGTGAAAATAAAATGATAATATGAAAAAATGCGGACACGAAGTGCTCCCACTGAGATATAAGACGCTATTTCGATTTGCAACAACTGTTCAATGACGAAATCAATATTTTAATTCCCATAGTGACCGTCAAAACGTTGGCATCGACCTAAATTTTTTTTTTTTATTTTGTAAACAATGTCAAATGTGTGACGCCATTATTGCAAAAATTAATAATTACTGTATTAAAATGACAACAAACAAGTTGACAAGTGTCAATGACTTATTAATAACTATTTATAAAATGGTAATTTTTATTTTAAAATAATAAAAAATCTTTGGTGATCATTTGACACTCAATACTCATGTTTGTTTACATCTGACAAATGTCAAAGTCCATATGTTTATTTTAATTATTTATATCGTTTATTAATAACAACAAATTGTTTATTATTCTGGTAAAATTAATTTAATATTTTTGTGAATTTCTAGGATAAACATGAGGAACCAAAATCATCAAGGATCCAAGTTGTCCAAGTTGGTATCCAGGCTAATCATCATGACAAAAAAATTAAAAATAATGTTGTTTCATCTTGAAATACGTGTCAGGTAATAATAATTACTCCCCAACAATTTAATGAAATTTATAATAATAATATTTTAATAATATCTAGGTTAAAAAAAATAATGCTGCTTCAAGTTGGAATACTAATTAGGTATGAAAAAAACCAGTTGGCTAAAAAAGCCTTTGATCAAAAAGAAAAAAAGTCTTTCTCAACGTTAATTCAACATAAAGTAAAATTAAAAAATATATATAAAAAAAAAAATAAATAAAAATGTACAACAGTAAAATTCAGATATCATTTTTCAGAAGTTTTACATGACAGTCACGTAGAGGATAAATTGGGAGTACTGGTTATCTCCCTGACGACATCAGTTCATCCCTCAATTGATATAAATATGCTCATGGTGTCTGCAAGCTAAAAAGCAAACAAAAAAAATCTAAATACCATCAAGTCATTTTATACAAAACAACCAAGAGATTATAAATTCCAGGTATGATAATAATTAATGAACTTTTTTTTATATAAATTCAATCTCACGAGACCTTTTTACTTGGCAATTTAAAAAATTTCAATGATTCGTTATCATGAAAAAATAAAATACTACCCTCGAGCCATCTCTACCTATCTCTTCTTTCTTTTAAAATTGATAAAAAAAAATTATATATTTCGTCTCTGCCTTTCAAATAACTTCTCTTTTTTCCTCGACAACTCTGTTTCCCCTTTTTTCTTTACCTGCCATCGCTTATCCAGCCAGCACTGATTTTATTTTATTTATTTTACTATTATTTTTTGTTTTTTTTTTTATAGCCAATCTAACGAGCATCATTCGCATCTTTAAACACCCAATAAATCCTTATTCCTATCTCTTTTTTTTACATCGTTCAATCGACCCCAACAATAATTTATTTACTTTTATTTTATAATATTTTTCTAAAACTCAATTAACTCAAATTTTAATCACATACATCACTTTGTTTATTCATCTAGACAAAAAAAAGATACATTTTCTTTTTTGAATAAAAATTTATATTTTTATTTTTTTAAATTGAATATCCACATCAGTTAACACATTACTTCAGTCTTTTATAAAGCTTGACATATTTAAAATTGCTTTTTCAACAGAAGTAATGTAATTGTTATTATTATTTTATTTTTTATTCCAACAAACAACTCATTTTGATCTTTTGATTATTTTTTTTTTTCATTTTTTTTATACTGATTAATTGATACGTTCTCGTTAAACTTTATAATAAACTTTGAAATTAGATTTTACTTTTATCATTTTGAAATTTACATTCGTTTTATTTACATGTTAAAATTTATTTTTAAATTTAAAATTATTTACATTAATTTATGTAAAAGCTCAAACATGTATTTGTAATTTTATTAATTTTTTTTTTTTTAATACTTTAATGATACTGGTATTGAATTTGAATTTGAATATATAAAAAAAGTAAATTCATTGATGATTTGGAAATCTGCGGGTACTGTAATCAAGCATTTATATAAAAGTAAAATTGATAAATTAAAATTTTGTCAAATCATATATGATAAATTAAAACCAATGTAAATTTCAATTATCAGTTTATATTTATTAACTGTTAATTAAACTTAAAACTATCATGTCAACATTTCTATGACTCTATTTATTTCTAAATATTTAATCTAAATTCAATGTCCATAGTTTTAGATAGTTAAAATTAATTTACAAAAACATCAGTAATATAAAAAAAGATAAAAAGCAATTTTGAGTTTTTTTTTTTTTTCTTCTTTTCAAAACAAGCACATTTACTTGAAGCCTTTGATGCTTTGTGTTTCTTTCGGTATTTGAACGTGACGTTAAAATGTAGATTTAAAAATAAAAAAAAAAAAATAATAAAAAACATGTTGTAGAAAGGCTAATCAACGTTCTCTACGAGAATAAAAATACATCCACTTTTCCATCTTGTAGAATCAAAAGAAAAAAAAAAAAACATTTTTGGTTTATCTTTTTTTATTCCCATCAAATAGACGGAAATGAGAAAAAGAAAAAAAAGAAAAAAAAGGTAAAGCAACGAGGGCTAAATTATATTTCTTTTCGTCGTCGTTTCGCATTAAGGATGACAGAACATATATAAGGTTCACCAAAATGGCGAGCCAGCCAATCCCCTTTGCTCTCACGTAGCACCCTCACCATCTCTAGTTTGATACTGGTGATGGTACTGCTTCTGCTGCTGTTGCTGTTGATGCTGTCTCTGTGTCTCATGTTCTCTTTTTGATACATTCACCCTTATACAACTCGAGTTTAAACCGTTCTATCCCAGCCGAGAGGCTAATTTATTCATTCCGGGTACTTTTTACACTGGGGCCAACACGCGTTTCTACCCTTTTCTCTTTACTCCTCCACATACACTTTTCAGCTACACACCCTTTATAGAAAAAATATATATATATTTCTTTTTTAGCCCATAGCAACATCTATACAGCATTATACGTGAGTCGTATTTACGCAGCAACGTTTTCCCGTACATCGTGTCCAGCCCCTTTGGGTTTCTCTACATATATATTTTTTATTATTTTTTTTTTTTCTTTTTCACCACCCCCTTAGAATACTCCTTCTTTTTAAAGCTAGCCAACCCAATGGTATGCTTACCACCCTCGCACGTACGAATTATCATTATTTTTATATTTAATTTTCTAGTTTTTTCTTTTTTGTTTGAAAATAATTTTTCAAAGTCAATTTAGAAAAATTAAAATTTTATTACACTGAAAATTTGTTTTTTTTTTTTCTTGTTAGACCTGTTTCAACAGTAAAGAAAATTAAATAATCAAAAAAAATTATGAGGTAATGTTATTTTTATGAATAAATTGAAAATTTTAATTTTGGAAAAGAAATTTACTGTCATTGTTTTACACAAAAAAAATATTACAATTGAGTTATTAATTGAATTATTATTATTAATTGCTAAAGACAATTTTTTATGTTTTTCTGTATTTTTTTATATTTAAATTTAGACAAGAAATAAATAACAATATATTTAAACTAAAAAATTAAACAAAATGATTTTTAATCAATCAGTTTAATTAAAAAATATTACAATTTTCATAACTTATTAATTTTTAAATATTTTCACATTAAAAAAAAAAGCCTGATTTTTATTCTCTTTGTTTTTTAATTAGGTTTTTTATTCAACTGAATTTTTAATTTTTCTTCTGTCAAAAAAAAATAATAAAAAGACGAAAAAAACTCTTCTTTTTATAGAAAAATAATTTCATTATATTTATAAGTATCTACTTTGAAAATATAATTTTAAAATATATTTAATTTTAATTATCGAACAAGTGATTGAGTCAATGATTAGTCAGACATTGAAAAAATAAAATATAATAGATAATTTAATTATGCAAAAAATAATTAAGTAAATTTTTTAAATATAGATGAAATAAATTGTTGAAATATGTCAACACGATAATGGTATTATTGGCTTGCCATTGGCAATTGACCTCCAAGGGACCGAGGTTATTGCATCGAACATTGCTTGAAAATCAGGTCAGGATGACGTGGACCTTGAATCGGATATTGGAATCGACACCTGTTGCGATAAAGTGTCCAGTCTACATTGAGGATATCGATAGCTTGTACACATATATACATATTAACAAGGGGTGCAAGAGGGATGCAATAGTTTGCGAGGTAGGGAGAAACCAGCAATGTGCCTTTATCACATACCCCTCTATTTGCCTCTATGCATTCACATGGAAAAAAAATTTTCCATATAAAAATAACAACAACAGCATCAGCAACAACACCAAAAAAAAATAAAAAAACAACTATTAACCACGTGAGTTTTAAAAAAATATATTTAAAAATAAAAAAAATCAAATTAAAATAAAAAAAAATTAACAAATTTATAAAAACTTGTTCACCAAGTTCTTCAGTATAATTCTACATTTTTTTTTTTTTCTATTTCCTTTGAAAATACTTGAAATGAAAAAAAAAAAAATAATTAATAATAATAATAATAATATTCCATAAAAAATTAGTTATTTTTTAAAATAAAAAACAGATTTGTCTGCAATTTTAATTTATTTTATTTTCTGATTTTTTTCTCGCGAAAAGATTTCTTCTGCAGAAAATCGAGCAGTGCATTTTTACATATATATTTATCTAGAGTACATACAGATAAATATATATAAATGTGTGTGATAAATATGTATATGCAAGTACCCCCGAGGATATGTATGTCTGTCTCTCCCTTGAAAATTTTTCACCTCGCCTTTGCCCGGAAAATACTGACGGAAGGGTTAAAGTTCTCGTGGGAGGCCCATCAGGAAAAATAAATAAAACAGAAAAAAAAAATAATACTATATACTAGAAATAATGGCGAATTCACACATATATATTTCCATGTATACACATAAAAATAGACACTCTCTTTCCCAGTGTGTGTGTATTTTTTTTTTCTGTTTTTTATCTATATATTGTATACCCTAGAGGCATGAAAATTTTCCCTGTGTGAATGCAAAAGTTTTCAGTGTATATATCGAGGAAAAAAAAATATAAAAAAAAAAAAAACTTTTTCCCATCAGTAGCGTAGGTTACCAACACAAATTTAAATTCCGGTGAAAGTGTAGAAGAATAAATTCAAAGTGTATATATGTATATAAAGTGTACATGTCACACAGTTGAATGTATACATATATCTTTATCACTTGGTGGCATATACAGATGGAATATATCCAGCAAAATTCGTTAAATAACTTTGGGGCGGGATTTTGCGCAAAGTTTTCAACGAATAAGGCATCTAGACGCCGGCGCAATTGCCACGCCTCTACCCTTTTATATACCCTTTTCTACTTGTGTACATACTCAAAATTTCTAGTTTTAAAGCTTTACTCTCACCAATACACATTTGTATATTTTCTCTCTTTCTCGCTTAATCAATGAGGAGTATATATGTACTAAAAGCTCCACGACGACGACGACGACAACGACGACGACTCGCAAAATTTTATCTACATTGCAATATCTATTTTATTTTATATTTTATTGTAAATATTTTCCATCATCTTACATATCGATGCAATAGATTTTCATATTGCTCAATGTATGTGCTAATTATTTCTATTGGAAAAATCGAAAATCGCAAGATAATTTAGTTTATTCATTTTCTTTTTTTTTTTGTATCAATTTTGATTTAGAACTATACCTTGGAACTATAGCTTGAATTGTATTATATTGATGATTCTACTGAAATAAATTGAAAAAAAAAAAATATTCTATAAAATTTGATTAATTGGTTAGTGATAAATGAAAAAATAAATCTATTTTAACTTTTTTTTTAATGATGAATATTTAAATGACAAAAAACAAGTACATATTTCATTTTTTTTTAAATTTTTTTTGTTGTTTTTTTCAAGAGAAATAATTTAGCTGTACTCTTGGTTTTTTTCAAGTTGGAAAACTTGATATATATATGGCTAGATAAAATGATAAAATCACAGACAGTACGAATACCTCATTTCCTCCAGTCGATGCACTTCCTTCCTATATTTCAATATTTCGTTATCACAAATTTCTATCCGTCTAGTTTTTTTTATTTTTTTATTTTTTTGTTCAGTCTATCTTGAGCTTTTTTTATTTTTCACCTTATATTTTTTACGGAAAATATACACGATAAGAATTTATTTGAATAAAATAAATCACTTGATGAAGATTTATGTGTTTTAATAAAATTAAAAATTTCGATTAAGAAAATTACGTGGAAAGTAGCAATTTTAATATTCATTCAGTGTTTGCGCTGACTTGGCTTTTCTATGGATTTAATTTTTATAATTTTTCTTTTTCATTTTTTAATATGATTAAGTGTCTTTTTTACATGTGATAGAGCACGAAAATGCAGATGAGATTTTTATTATTTTTTTCGATTGAATTTTAAATAAATTAAATAGATTTTTTTTTAATTTTTAATGACTTTTGTATTTGTTTTTTAAATTCTTTTATTGTCTATTGAAATTGAATAAATTTAAATTTTGAATAAAACTGATTTGATGAGTACCTGGGATTTTCTATTACATAACAAATAAAGGTACAATAGGTTTTATCTCTTGTTTGCTGCAACATGTATTTTATCGGATTTGTAAATAT
This sequence comes from Aphidius gifuensis, assembly GCF_014905175.1. Classification (NCBI taxonomy): domain Eukaryota; kingdom Metazoa; phylum Arthropoda; class Insecta; order Hymenoptera; family Braconidae; genus Aphidius; species Aphidius gifuensis. The sequence goes on along the minus strand of NC_057791.1, from coordinate 23,629,218 downwards.
TCAAGGGGTTGATTTTAAAAAAAAATTTCAATGACTTTACCGACAGAGAGTTTGAGGCTTTTATGTGTTTTGCAGTTATTTTTAGGGGTGAGTTTCAGGAAAGAACTTTACCGACAATTTCAAGAATAAATGTCAGATAAATTCCAAAGTTCAACGTTAGAGTCGCCACCGAGGGGAATAAATAAAAAAAAAAAATTACAAACATTAATTTCTATTACATTTCTAATGAAAAAAAAAAAAATTATATTAAATTTTTTTTTATAAATACATAATACAATTCTCCGAAAAAAATCCAGTATGAATTATTTTTTGTTTTTTTTTTTTATATATTATATTAATTAATTTAAAATTACAAAAATGAAAAAAAAATAATTTAAAACTTTTAATATAAAATATATATTATTAAAAAGTTGTAAATTATTTTTTTCAATTAATTTATTTTTTAATTGAAATTAAAAAATAATATAAATATATTTTTTTTTTGTACAAAAAAAAAAAAATTTATTATTTGTAAAATTGTTTGTTTCTGTACAATGAAATAAATAAATAAATACATTTGACTTTGTGACGAAAGCGAGACAAATAATACCGGACTAAAAAATAATTTCAAAAAAAAAAAAATATAAATGAAATAGTATATTCCGTTGAAATGAGATGACAGAATAAAAAAAAAAAACCCGAAAAAAATCCGAGTGAGTGAAATCGAGTATCATAAAAAAAAAAAAATAAATAAAACAAAGAACCACGTATAGAAAAACCAATGTGAAAAAGCGAGTGAAATATTGCATTGTGTATGTATTTGAATGAAAAAATATAAATAAAAAATTGAGAGACAAATTGAGAGATGAAATATTGAAAAAATTGGTAAATAAAATGCGACAGAATTATACATAAAAATCAAACTAGAGATGGAAAAAAAATAAATAAAAAAAAAAAAAATTGGTTAAGAGTGAGATAGAAAATAAAACTATATACTGAAAAAAACATTCGATCAGGGTGCCGATTGTTGCCAATCATACGTTGCCGCGTAAAATTTTCCCTCTCTGCAGCAATCCATTGAAAACTGTCCGCGAATTCAGTTGTACGTTTTTACGTGTACCGATAACGACGTTTTTCTTCTCTCGATATTTTAAATAAGTTACAAAATAAACAACCCAAATCATTGCTTAATAAACCGAAAAAAAAATTATAATTTTATAAATATATTTAAACAGTCCAGAGTGTGTTGAATAAAAAAATAGCCAAGAGCTGTTTGGATCATCGAGTGATGATTGTTTGAACGAGTGGGAGGAATTGTATATATACGTCATATTTGGGAGGAATAGGAGGAGAGAAAGAAGGGTGATAGTAAAAGGTAAAATAGAGGGATGTTAAAGCTCTGATGGAGGCAAGTTTTGTATTTTTAGGCTTAACGTCAAACAGAGAAAATGATGAAATATAAAAAGAGATAGAAATATATAAAGCTGGTGGTGGCACTTGATGATTGATGACGATGGTAAAATTTCTACGCAAAATAAATGTGCGTGAGACAGTTCAATATGTGTATGTGTGTGAATACAAAATTTAAATTAAATCACCAACCAACCACCCACTTTTATTTCAGTATTGACTTTTCACATGATGATTTAAATTTTCTATCCTTATCATTGAATCTATTGTCATCGATTTATGCATGACATAATACGGCTTGTAAATGTGGCTTAATTTATTACAGTATTGTTTAATAATTTTATGTAATTTCTTTAATTTTATATATATTTATTTTTATAGATTTATATTCGACATGAAGAAGTCCATCTAAATTCAACTTGATGACAAAATAAAATTCCACCAAATTATTATCAGGAGAATAAATTCAATTGGGAAATCAAATGAAAAAGGTAAGACACAAAAAAAATAAAAAATAATTTATTTTTATTACAAAATTACAAAGTTGAATGTGTTATTAAAATCAACATTTTTAGTCTTTGAACTTTCAGGTTTGTTAGATGTCTGATTTATCATTGACTTGTATCACTTTGATTTATTATTTTAAAATTTTTTTTTTAATCTTTATCAGCATTGACATAACATTTATTCTTAATGAATAAATACATTTCTTTTTTTAATTAATTAAAAAATAATTTATATATTTTTTTAGAAAAGAAAATTAATTGATATTTTTTTGTGTAATTAATCTTGATTGAACGAGGTAATTTTGTTTTTTAAAATATTTATTTAATCATGTGAAAATTCATTTATTTGTCTAATTATTTAGATAAAATCATTAATGCCCTGATGATTTGTCTCTCGAGAATATTTTCAATTGACTTGTCTGTTAAAAAATAGCAAATAAATGACTAAATGCAAGAGAAGACATTGACTATTGCCAAGAGACTGTTACAATAGTTACTTGATTATTAAATCGACACACCTATACATGTAGACATTTTATCAATTGATGTTTGAGTGTGGCCGATTGAGAATTTATTCCCTGAACACGTGTTCCATTGGCATATACACATGCTTTGTGATGTCCCGCCAAAGTTGTCCATTCAAATTGACGACGCAGAATCACTTTATAGGTATTCTACAAAGAAAAAAAAAAAAGAAACAAGTTATACATGAGTATAGGAATAAAAAATATAATACATAAATTTAAAAAATCAAGAATTATTTCAGCTAGATAAAATAGATATCGTGGTCTTTGAAATGTGCTGGTGGAATTTTTTTTTTTTTTTTTTTTCGTTTATATTTTGGGGTGGTGGTAGTTTTTAGCGCATCTTTTTTATTTTTTACTTGTGAATAATAGGGCAGTATCGGGCGCGCGTGCGCTTTTTCAAAAAATCAATAAAATGAAAAGCTTAGCTCTGTGTCACAGAATTTTGCCGGGTAGGAAAGAGACTCCGCCTTCATCTACTAGTTTGTCGAATATTTTACGGAAGGGATGATGATGGTAGTGGTTGATAGTCCTACAGATATATTTTACCCTCCGTAGTTACTTTCTAGATACTTATCTAGATAATTCAGATGAATAATTATTTTCATAAGTTACATAGATTTTTTTTTTGAATAAAAATTTTCAAGACACCCAAAAAATTATAATAAAAATTGTGAATTAGAAAAATGAAATTTTTTTTTCCTTTACATTTGTTTATTTTATTTTATTATTTTTTTTTTGAATAAAAATTTTCAAGACACCCAAAAAATTATAATAAAAATTGTGAATTAGAAAAATGAAATTTTTTTTTCCTTTACATTTGTTTATTTTATTTTATTATTAATAATTTATTTAAAATTGTTTTTATATACATTTTTTTAGAAAAAGATTTAATGATTTATTTTTTAATTTAAATTGGAAATGTTTAGAAGTTAGATATTGTTTTTTTTTTGAATTTTTAATATTTTTATTTTTGAAACCAACACAATCATGAATCACAAGTTGAATTGGCTCTAGTTACTAATGAGAGAAATAGTAACAACCAAGTGTATTTTGTCCATGAAAACAAGAGGCAAAATATAGGGGAAAATACGAATGTGGCATACCATGATTAGATTGTGGCTTGTGTTTCAGGGCGTTCAACTAGGTTCAGCGCGTTAGCAAATTTTGTACGTTGAGTGTTGACAAGTCCACAGCCTTCGTGTCTTTAACACCAAGCTTGTAATTCTAACGAGCTTAACGAGAACCTAAATTTATTTTTTATTTTAAAATTAAATATAATGATGATTTTGTTTTTACTATTTTTTATTTACAATTACAAATAATTTCACTAATCATAAAATTCAAATCATCAAATCATCATTTATCCGGAAAATTTTAATTGGTAAAATTTAGTTAGACCTGAGACATGAAAATCTACACTTGTAAAAAAAAAAAGAAAAGCTCTTTTCTTAGAAATTTAAAAGCTCTAATGAACCAAAACGAAAAATTAAAATAAAAAATTGATATAAAATTTAGAATCTAAAATAGTAGTATTGTATAATAAAATAATTTACTTAGATTTTGTTATGACTGTACCATATATGTTGTCTATAACCCTTCAAGTTTAAATATCTATCCCTTCTCTTGATAACCATCGTAGTCATGGTGACTAGAACGTGATATTCCTTTATATCTAGAATTTCAAAACCCCTTACTCCACTATCACCCTTTTCATTTGGCCTCTCTGAATTTCTCATTCGACCTTCCCTCATCTCTATCTCTTTGAAAAACAAGAGTGTGTAAGTTGTTTCTAGATCACGTGGTATATATATTCACTGATGCACATGGTTGCATGTGTGCTATATACACGAAATATATGAAATTTTACGAATGAACATATTAAAGAGAAACAAGAATATAGAAGCTTTTGGTTTGAAATTATAGTGAGGTCAACGGAAAATGTCGATTGAATTTTTCAAATAAAATTTTGAAAAGATAGTTTCTTATTGTAACGGTTGGGTGAGACACTGGGCTGAAAGTTTTTTGAATTAATTCTCTCTTTTTTTTTATTTTTATTTTTTTTCTATTTAATTTTTAACATTAATTTTTTTTTAAATATATAATAATAATAATGATATATCTGGAGAACATTAACTAGAAACTTGGTACCAGAAAAAAAAATATTTTTTTTTAAATTACTTTGTGTTTTTTCTATAATTTTTTTAATTTTTTTTTAATTTTTTTTTTTTCCTAGAAATTTTTTGATTCAAGAAAAAAATGTGGATGAATAAATTTACGAAGAATAGAATGAGCAAAGGATGAAAATGGAAAAGAGAATAATGGATAAAATAGATGGAGAGAAATGAGTTTCCGGATACACAAATGCAACCGATCAATGAAGGTAAAGCGCGCGCATCATTCCGATTTTTTGAAAATAATACCCGCCAACGAGTTCACTGTACCCACGCTTAACCACAATTCTCCTATTACCCCTTGTCTATCGATGCTATTAGTATAGGGCGTATCAAGACTAAAAATCTGCAAATGGCAGCACTCTCAAGGGTCATTTTTTCAAAAATCAAAAAACAATATATCACTGAACAATCAATCTTGATAAAAAATAAAAAAAAAACAAAAAAAAAATAAATCAATTCATTGTTTTTCAGTAATAAAGAAAATTATATTCAAGAATATTTTCTTAAACTTTATTAATAAAATTAAGCTCAACATTTTCTTTTATTCTTCCATTTAAATTATTTTTTTTTATTAAATATTTATCATTTATTCACTGAAAAAAAAATTAACATAATAATTTTTTCGATAAAAAAAATAGTAAATTCTTTTTATCAGAAAAAAATATACTTGCAAATTTTTTCATATAAATGTAGCAAGTGCTGCCATCTATTTTTTGCTCAGTTAAAAAAGAATCAACCCTTAAAAATGTTGAGCATCCCTTAGTCAGATGGCGCCACATAAGTCATCCCCAAAAAAAAAAAAAAGTCAACAAATGTATTCTTTTTTTCTTTACAAACATTTTCTCAGTCGGCTGTATAGAATATCAATTTTTTAAATAACTATAACTTCAATTTAAAAATTTTTCTATAAAAAAATATAAAAGTTTTATTATTTTATCAAGAATATAACAACCAGTAATAATTTTTTAATAATTATTTTTAAATTTATCTAATTATCAATTAAAACAAACAATATTAAAATTTTTTTTTTAATATAAATTTGAACGATTATATTGTTTAAAATTAATTATAAAAATATTTTATAAATTGAAAGAAATATTTTATTTTTATTCATCTAAAAAAAAAAAAAAAATAGTAAAAAAAATTATAGTTGATCATCAATAATATTTTTTTTTTTGTATACTTTTTATTCAATTTTCTTTTTCCTTTATCATTACGATATACAAGTGTGTAAATTCATACTAATGTCCGTCATACAGAATAATAAATTATTAGAGATAGATAGAGATAAATGATGTAACCACGCCACAACGATATGGTCTTGCTCAATGTACAAATCTCGGTAGTGTTCTGTACAAACCGGCTATTTATGCAGAGTCTGGTTGCCATGCTCCATACAACTATACGATTCGTTGCTTTACTATGCATATATCTTATGAATTATGTCGACCACGTTGCTCTTGATAGATTTTACAATTTACGATCAGCTACATACAGCATGTCAAACATCCTAAAAAAATATTATTTTAATTTTTATCCTACAACGAAATCTCAACTCACTAATGGACAATAGCCAAATATTTTTTTTTATTTTTTATTTCTTCTAATTCAAGAAGTAATTATTGTTATTATCATTTAACAATGTCTGAGCTACAACAAACTTTTTACAAATTACCATACGAAGAAGATAAAAACCCGTGGTCGTTATACACACCTCGCCCTTTTTTTTTATTTCATCTTGCAACAACGTCTGGACTATCTCGTATCATCCAACCCCTATTTATCTCCCATTGTCCACTGAAATCCACCAGATTCGCTGGAAAAAAATCTCAATCATGTTTATTTAAAAAAATAAATAAAAAACAAGTTCAATATTTTTTTGTTAAGCAATTTATTTGTATATTTTTAAACATGCGTTAAACGAAATTGTTGAATAATCTTTTCTTTTTACAGATATCCAGCTGAATAGAAGAAAAAAAATTTACATCTATTGTATAAATTTTGATCTATGTAAAAACCGGAATTTTAAGATGATATTTTACATATATTTTAGCCTGTTTCTTATGCTGCAACAGCAGCCAAATGAAGCTGACCTTTCTCATGCCACCATCTCTCATCCAACAGTCATCCGAGAGAAATAAAAAAACTGGTTACTCAAGCAAGGTAATAATATTTAAAAATATATTAACCGATAAGTTAAAATTTATTTTTTATTATTTTTTCAGAAAAAGCAATTAACAGTGTGATAATTAAATGAGCGATCTCACTTTAGAAATCTACTTGAAACCCTTTTGCATATAATTTAACCCTTCAACTAAAATAAGGGTTGAAAACACTTGCTTTTCAGCAAATCAAACGAATAAAATAAATAAAAATACAAAAAATCAAACAACAAAATTGACAGACATTTTGTAAAATTTAAATGAATTTTAGTTTTTATCAAGTGGCAAATAACTGGACAAGTATTCTCGTAGAATTAGGCAAAAGATTTAAGCATTGGTACGTAAAATGAAATACTAATTCAATTTAAATTTTCATGAACAAGCTCTATGTCTGGTTATTGACACTTTTACCATACACGCAACAATCAAATTCTATTATCAAACTAATACTCCATACCATTTAAAATATACATATTACATACACGTAGTTTATCAGTCGCATTATACCACTTATACACTTGCTGAAAATTTAATTTATATCATCAAAATTTCTATACAAAATAATCCTACTTGTTGTTAATTTTTTATGAATACATTTACCGGAAATTTAACCACTGATATTGACAATAATATTTTCATTATAAATTATTTATTTAATTTAAAATTATTGCTTGTTTTAATTGTTAAATTTATTTTTTTTACTTGAAATTTCTTTGTACTTTTTGTAGTTGTAAAACGAAATTAAAATGTAGAAATTTTTATTTTCCAATTGTCTTTGAAAGCATAAATAATTTCTAAAATATTATTTATTTATATTAATATTTTGCTTTGTATTTTAGGTAATCAATAGTTTGAATAAATTGATTGATGATTGACAATATTGTCGCATAGCCAATTCAATACTTGATGTATATAAAAGCATTGAAAAACAATATATAATATAATATATATATAAGCAAAGGTAGAGACTGTACATTATTAGCAACATAGATGAAAGGTAGATTGAGTTAGACCTAAATTATAGTCATGGTATCTACGATGGATACCGGAGGGCAAGTTTCTCTCTGATACGGTGATGTTAACGCCTGTGATGAAAATAAACGTCCATCAAGAAGAAGAGAGAAAATAGTAAAGAGACAAGGAAAATATTACTCAAGCAAACCACTATTTTGGAAGGAGGAGTACAGGCATGAGATGAGACAAATTTGTCAGGCTAACAAGGTGTTAGCTTTGCTCCTTGTCATGCTTCATCTTGACATTTGTAATACTCTTTTTTTTTTTTCTTTCTATTTTTTCATCTAATTATTTATAACATATCTTTATCTTGTAAATTTATTATTTATCTTGTAAATTTATTATTTAAATTTTCAAAAAAACACTTAATTATAATTTTTAATAATTTATTTAATTTTATATTGATAAAATTATAATGACAATATTTGGGTGTTACAGGTAAATCAATTTCAGATGAAATAAAATTTTCAAGAGAATAAAAATGGCTAGAAAAAGATAGATTGAAAACTGGTTGTGAATATATCACCAGGTGGAGAGATGAGAAGATACAAGCATAGTGTCGACCAGAATATTATAGACTTATCAAGCCATCCTAATAGTCTCATCAGGATGCAAGCTTGCAGATTTTATCATCAAGTGTGTTCGTGGTAGCACGTATTTATTTTTAAACTATACAAACCATTATATTTTCTAAAACAAACATTGACCAAGTCATTGCAAACTTTTACTACACTTATTAATAATAACTTTTCATTTTTATTTTTTAAATATACAATTGGTAAACTAGAATTTCCTCATTTAAAAAAATAGACCTTTCATTTAATTGTTTTATTTTTTAATTAAAAAATGAAATTTGATAGTAATAATGTTGATTAATTTATTAATGTATAAAAAATATAAATTTCAATTGGTTTTAATAATAAAAATTTGTGTTTAGTTGGATGAATTTTCTGCTAGAAATGTTATATGCATACCAGTTGTGCAATAATAACCAGAGAATTACATAGTTTATGTATATATCTCAAATATATATTGTTGTTTAGAGTATATGGTTTAGAATTTCCATAGATAACGGAGAATTATAACGTTAGTTGGTCCCTGAACATTGAGAATATTTGTGAGTGTGAGTATGTATGAATACAGAGCAATAAGAGAGAGAAAACTGAGACATATTATGCAAGCTCGATTCTCTTCATACAGTAGAATTGCATCTTCTTTGAATATAAAGTTTATCTATTTGTCTAGTCAAAACTGGTCATACAATTATACTGATTTTTTTATCAAATTTAGTCTAATAAAATTTCACATATAATAGTTCAATAGTACAAATAAAAATAGCATTATAAAATAATATTAATATTGTGAATAAATTATTATCGATAACATGTCAATATATTTTTTATTTTTTGTTTATTATAGATGGTCAATTGGAGAGATTGCTGAGTTGGTTTAAGTAACTCTGCAGAAATTGTGGTCGTCTATACAATTTTACCCTCATAAAGGAACGAAGGAAAATTGTATATATAGTATGGACATTTGAGGAGTAAGAGGAGGTCTTACAAAACATAGAGGAGTAACTATTATAAACTGTAGCACCTCGAAACAACCACCTCATAGTCAACCTCATACTCTCTTGACAAAGGTATACATATAGTCAATACCTTATACTCTTCTACCTTTGGCTCTCTGGCTCTCTCAAAATATTCGTAGTATACATGAAACTGGGCACAACGTCACAACTTATACCTATACAACCATACAAAATAACCCAAGGCCCTGCAAAACTAAAACCCATACTACTAACTTTGCAAAACTTGCTCTTGCCTCTCAACTAACTTTTAAACTATATACATATATTTTAAACTATAAACTCAATCTTTCTCTTTCTCTCTCTCTCCCTCTCTTTTTCTCTCTCTTATTGCTTCGAATTTTATATATATCATTGTCTTTGTCTTTATCGAATTTCTCTATTTCACTCACTCTCTTAGTTATCCTCTCTAATCAATCAACCCTCAGGCATCCTCAAACCTAAGGTACAACCACTACTCCACCATCACCATCACTATCATCCCTAAAATAAAAAAAAACAAAACCCATGAATTCTCTATCTTATTTCCCAACAAGACTGATGACCACCATTGCAAAATCCTCAACGACATTGACGCTCAGACTTTTAGATAACAGCCATCATTTTAATTATTTTTAATTTATTGATGAAAATTTATGTATTTTTTTTCTTTGTAAATAAATAATTTTAAAACAAATAATATTTTATTCGTCGTTTAGAATACTGGTTTAAATATAATCGATTTTACAATATCGCATTGGTACCAAAGTACCACACCATCAGTGAAAATTGGTATGGAAAATCCAAAGGGTTTTGTGTAAAGGGATTTTCGAATAAAGAGAAAGACAAATGTAAAAACAAGTGGAAGAAATAGAGACAGACAAAACAGAAAATTTTCGAGGAAATAGAGTAATTATAAGGAAATGACGGGCGTTACCCGGTGGTGGGAAACATGAAGACCTCGGACTTGATAGGATAGTTTAAAAATTTATTGTTTCTATAGAGTAGAAAATTATCAGTTGCTTTTTGCTCATCAAATCAAAATAAATATTATTGCAATTTTAAAAAATATTTATAAACAAGTAGAAACAAAAATTGTTTAAGAGTAAAGGGAAAATTATTTGATTGAATTGTTAAAGAAGAAAAAATGTTTAATGTCTAGTCCAGATGTGAACAGATTACCATAGGTTTATTGCTTGTTCAAGCTCCTTCTGACATTTACACCATCGAGTATATATCTCACACTGTGTTCATGTCTGAATTAACTGTAAAATCCATAATAGTCTCAACATATAACGACTACGGATATATATATGAATCGAGCAATTGATATAATTACTTTCGATTAAATTGACTGATGGGAAAGCTGGTTCATTTCTCTTTAAAAGTATATTTTTTTTATTGATATTTTACAGCATTGTTTTGCTTCAACAATAGAGTCTTTCGGACTCTCCACTTCACTTGATTTGACGAGTTTTTTAAGACGAAAAAAAATAGTAAAAGTCTTGCTTTTTTACTGTTAATAAAATGCAAGTTCTGAAAATACTAGCAGCTGGGCGCTTTTGTTGACGATGCAATGATGTATAAATATTAATTTTCTAAAATTTATGAAATATAATAAATGTTTTAAATCAAATTGTTAATAATTCAAAGAACTTGAAGTTTTTAAAAATACATATGATAAGTTTAACGTGTTGTTGAAAGTGTGGAAAACTCGTTGTTCAAAGTTTTCACTGTGTATGGTATCATGTGTATGTGGATATATATATAATAGTTTGGAGCTTGGTTTGCATGCAATTTTGACTAGATTAACGCTGCATTATTCAGCTAATTAACTGCTTGAAACGCGTTACTATGGGATCCTATTTTCAAGCTTGTACATGTGGCACTTTGTCTTTGCTTTCCTTCTGCAGTTATCTCGGAAAAATTAATATTTTATAAAATAATGTATATCATCATTATTTAAATTACAAAATGGCCTTACTTTATACTAAATAGCCAAATTATTAATTGAAAAATTTAAATATCTAAATTTAATTTATTTTTCGTACTTTTAATACTCAAAAAAAAAAAAAAACAAGTTGTAATTAATTTAGTTAATTGTCTCTACTTAAATAAATAAAATGTAAATTTTTAAAACTCTACAAATTATAAAAAAAATGTAGCTAAAGAAACAATTCTTAAAATTTTTCATCATAAAAATTAACTCTTCAATATTAATACGAAAAATATGTATGTCGAAAATTCAAAAAATTAAAAATTATTTCTTTGCTTAGTCCTTGTAAGAGGCTACATACTAAAAAAAAATTATTTAATTAAAAAAAATATATATATTTTCATGTTCTGAATAATATATTGACAAATATAAATCAATATTTCCTTTTAATATTTATTTTTAATAATTATTTATCAATTTTCTTTGAATTTGAAAATTTAAAAAATATTCTATTATAATTGGGAACAATTTATTGTCTAAATAAACGATACAACTTGTCAACAAAAAAGAAAATATTTTCTTAAAAAATAATATAGAATGACAATAGTTTATATGTATGTATATTGGTACATGATAAATGTGACTCTTGATATATATTGAGGATCTCAAAAGTTTTGAGTGGATGCACCATTGAAGCACACAATTGGGAGAAATGAGAATGAGAATAACTAGGATTGTGGCAATGATGGCAAAGAGAAATAGAGAAAGATAAAGAGAAAGAGAGAAAGAAGAAATTTCGAAACCCACAAGTTATATATACATATATAAAATAATAGTAATAGTAGTAGTAGTGATAGTAATAGCTGTACACAGTAATAGACAAAATAGTATTTGTGTGTATAGTTGGCCATAGAATAGTGCAGAGAATTTTAAGTATAGAGACAAGAGATATAGATATACAAAGTGAAAAAGGAAAGTACAAAATTGAGAGAGGAAAATACTCTTGGGAATATATATAGAATATTGTCGAATAGAATAGCTGAATATTCCTCTCGTGAGCAAAAGCACCAGTGTCTAGGCGTAGCCGGAAAAGCTCGTTCTAGATACTAAGATATAGCACTCTTGATACAGCCATCTTGATATTATATCTATATATTTATAATATTACTTGAATTTCATGTGAAGCTAGAGAAATTCTCTCGATGCATATAACTTGAAAATTTTAACTATTATATATGCTTATATGTGAATGTGTGTATTGCTGTCTTCTCTTGTCTCTTTTGAAAATCTATTTAATGCTCTTTTCTTCAACACTTGGATATCTAAAGCTTGTTTATATGAATATGCTATAATCATCATCATATTAATATCATTATATTCATACAAATTTTAGCTATGTTTAACAATAAATTGTCTAGATGATGAATATAATATTTCTATGAATATCACAAATTAAAATTCAAAAAAAAAACAGGAAAAATTCATGATTTTTTTTTCTTAAATGGAAAATAATTAGAAATTTATTTTAAATTAATACTTTTTTAATTATTTTTAATTTATTATTAACTAAAAATTATGAAAAAAATTATTATTAATTTATTTTTGTATTTTTATTATGTCAATTATTTTTCTAAGAATTTTTCAATTATTTAATTTTTTTTTTTCGATCATTTTCTTTTGTTGTATTTACATTCTTTCAACAAGAAATTTAAATAATAATTTTTTTTTATTAACAAATTAAAATAAAACCTATTTTAAAGATTAGAAAATTTTAAATTTAATAATTATTAAATTTAAAATAACATGGAAAATTTAAATTTTAAAAATATTTAATTTATTTTTTTGTAGCTTATTTTTTGTTGTTTTTTGATTCGTTTTTTTTGTACTGTATACCTGGTTATTAAATTGTTGATCAATATAATATTATGTATATATATTTTGTCTGTTTGTATGTATCCCCATGCCAATGTTCCATCCCCCATGTGCTTTTCCTTATTGCAAGTTTCACAGAGCGTGTATTAAACTATTGAGTTGCCTAGGCATCAAACTAAAATCCAACCACCCACTGTCTGGATATGTTGCTCACATATATATATACATTTTACTCTATGTACATTTCTAATCAAGCGATATTGTAACTGCGGTCTAACCTCCAAACACCAGTTCCCCTTCGACACACCTATTTCTATATCCTTCATCATCTACTATTTCTCTATATATATAATCTATACAATATATGTCATTTTTGCATCTCGTTAACTCTTCTCTCTGACCACCAATAATCCCCGTTCATGTTTAATTGTATTTCATCATTTTTTTTTTTTTATATTTACAATATTGGCTCCTTTTTTTTCAATAAAAATTAGTTAATTAACACTTGTTGGACACTGTAATAATTAGCTATATGAAAATAATTTCCAGCTAATTAATTAATTATTTACCTATTCATATTTATAAATAGAAAAATAATTTAAAAAATAAAAAATTTCAATATTAAGTTTTTAATTAAAATATACGAATTTTTTCTAATAAAATAAATAAAATAATTTTAATAATATTATTTATCCTCTAAATTAAAAAAATAATATTAATTTATTTTTTATAAATTAACTATTAATTATTTAAAAATATATTTTTTAAAAATTATGGTTGACATAGTCGTCTTTGAACTCAATGTTGATGCATTGAAATTTTCCAAATAAATGAAAGTATCTAAAAAATAAACCGAAAACTCTGTAAAAGCCATTTCTCAAAGCCATTCAATCATTTAGATTTTCCAATAAACAGTAATACACAAATAACCACTGCAGTAAAATACATAAATTCAAATTTCAAAATTTTTTTTTTTACTTCAACACTGTACTATTCATCCCTTACGTGGCCAAACACCCTGTCGCGATAATGCGTAATTTCGCGAATTTCAAGGGAAAGCAAGACCCGTATTATTTCAACTTGGTAGGGATGTGAATTTGAATAACGACTTTGTGTTGGAGAATAGCTTACTTGATACTAGGATTAATGAACCACCACCTCACACACACATTAATATATTTATATATAAATGTTCCTGTGAATTTCGATTGTATGATGATATTATGCAAAAGGCTATTAAACAATATTATTGAGAATATATATAAAATTATTATTATTATTTTCTTCTTCTTATAATACAGTTGAATAATGATAAACTTCGAGGATAAAACCCGTCGGTGTTTGTACTATTGAATCTTAAATGTGCACGCTGTGGATACGGTGATGATGATGGACCTGTTCAGTTGGATAAGGGGATGAATCGTGTATATATATTTGATGATGGACCATATATTTCTCACGGTATGACCACTGGTCATCTCACGGAATTTTCTGAACATTTCAAGATGACCAGTCGCACCCTCAAAGTCACCGATACAAACCTGTCTAACTGGATTTTACAACCCCAACTTATTTTTTTCATGATTAAAATTTTAACACTTGCTATTTTTTCTTTAAAAATAAGAAACTGTATTTTTTTAATCAACTTTTTAATTATTATTTATAATAATTGTTTAAATTATTCGTTTTTTATTTTTACTTGAAAAAAAAATTTTTTTAATTAAAAAAAATTAAATATACAATTATTTTGTTTATAAAAATTATATAATAATTTTTTTTTTAAATAATTTTGTATAATTTATAAGAAAAATATTTATATTTTGATAAATAAATTATTTAAAATTTGATATAATAAAAGAAAGTAAATTTTAAAATATTTGAAAAAAAAGTTGCCGGACCACCTGACGTTCTCACGATTGTTCATCCAGCTTGGTCATCTTATTTTGAGTCAAAGTGGGGATGTAAATAGCGAGAGATAAATTCAAAGCATCAATTTACATCACATAGAATTTATAACTGGTTTTATTTTATTATTTTTAAATTCAACAAGTTGAAAAATAATATTAAAATCTTTTAGTCAGTCTTTGAGATTCTGTGGTGTCTAGTGAAGCTCGCTTATTTTTGGATATTAAATTGTTAAAAATTGAATATTTATAAAAAATAAAAAGTATAATTTAGTGAGTCTAATAATTAAATTTGTATTAAATTCAAACAATAGAGTTAATGTAGCTTTTCTTGGGTTTAGTTAATTATGAATTTGTGTAGATATAATAGTGAGTTTATAGATTATTTGTCATCGCCCCATGTCATCCACAGTTTGACGAAGGAAATTCAATATTATTATATTAAATGTATATCCAAGATAGACAAGAAAATAATACACGGCTTATTAAAACAAAACATATTGTTTTTATTAACATACCTGTTTATTAGGATTGAATAAACAAGCTAATTTTATCAAAGCAACATGCCTGGATGCTTTGTGTTACTTTGAGGGTAAAATTATTGATCTAATATGTACGCGAAATTTATATATATTGTGGATCGAGCAGATTGTCTCTGATACACTGGAGAGTAGGTGTCTTATACTTAACCAACCCCCTTAACCCCCAATGGACTGTCCATAACAAGACTTTCTACATACAGTGTTCAAAGCCGAGTAAACACGACCTACATGAGTCCTGTAATTAATCGTTTCCCAAGCGAATATATATATATATTATAATTTACCTTTAATAAATCTAAATCTTTGTAAATAATATTTTAAAAATTTTATTGGTATGAAAATATTTTCCTGTTATAAAAAAAACAGTCGCCATCGATAATTGTGAAAGAGAGGTAGATAGAGTATGTGTTACATTATATTTCTTCCAAAATAAAATCAAAAGGGGTGTCCGGTGTTTGAGGCCGATATATCCTGGCTTAGACTAAGTGCGTAGTTCACATGGTCTATGCTAGATTATATTTGCCCCAAACACCAGAAGACATTTCTCACATTTCCTAAATAACGGAATTTTGGGAATTGAAGAATCGTATAAAAATCGAAATTTTCGAGATTCGATCTCGGGAACACCGGTACACATGTACCTGGGGTTTTGCCGACTTAACCATCAGCTCACTCGATGAACCAAGAAAAATAATTGCACTTTATTATTGATTTGAAAAAAAATTCAACTTAAATTTAAATCATTCATTTACTCTCGTAAACATAAATTTAGGAGTCGAATCATTTTGAAATAAAATACACTGAAAAAACGTGTTCTCGCTGCAGACGTTTTTTTCAGTGTATCCTGGTTAATATAATTATTTGAAAAATATAAAACTAACAAAAATACCTATATATTTACATGGATATTAGAACTTAACATAATCATGAAATTATTAGAAAAATAAATTTCCCATTTGAATACATTTTGAAATTAAATATCCTGGTTAATAATTTTCCAAAAAAAATAAAAAACATCCTGTAGCGTTTTGGTTGTATAAAATACATATTTAAAATTAAAAATTTATCATTATAAAAATAATACAAGTATAGTTACATGTAAACAATGATTTAATGATTATTTTAAATTTTTAAAAAATTATAACAACACTATATTTACGATAAATAAATAAATATTTCATTTAAAAATTTATTTATTTTTTTTAAAATTTACTTTTATCATTTATCTTTCATAAATTCAAAATTAATTAATTTAAAAATTTATTAATTAGTTATTTTATTGTAATGACTAAATGTTGATAATATTTTAAATTTAATTTTTTTAATATTTACATTTTAAATATTGGATTAATAAAATTATTAATATCAATATTTTTGATAAATTTGTCATTAATTTTAGATGAATTTTTGTTCATAGAAAATTGACGTGGTTGTTTTTTTTTTTTGAAAAAAATATTTATATTTTTTAATCTGTAAAATTATTGTTGATACTTTTTTGTTGTATATTTATTTTAATATTACTAAGATTAAATTAAATCTGGAAAATTAAACCCAGTAATTTATCAACTTTTTGCATTGGTTTCACAAAACTGCAAACAGTTGAGAATGCAAGAGCAAATCATACACTCACTCGCTTGATTTGTATACTCAAAAGCCGTATATTTCAAGCACTCCCGCGGAGTTAAGTGGAAACTACGAGAAACCGGTGATTACGTCGATCGTCGAAAGAACAAACTCTGGATTAGATTAAACGCCTCAACTCAATATACATATATATCCAGTATATATACAGTAAAATCCTTCTTCTTTATACATACATAACCTACACACATACATAAAGATACCTTTTATTTCATCTCTTCTCACTTTATTCTACAGACTGCTTCAATTTACTGGCTTTCAAACCACACGGTTTACCATAAAGTTTATACAACTTGCCATAGTGCCAAACGTACTGCAACTCTATCAGAGTGTGACGATGACGTAGACTTGTTTTTGTGCATACATATATGCACATAAACATATGCATATAAAACTAAATGCATCAAGCTTTTAACCAATATTGCAATTTATGATAAAACTTGTAAGCAAATACTTGATTTAAAAATTTTAAAAAAAAATTCAATATCAATTTTTTTCCTAATTTTAAATATTATTTTTATTTATTTATCATAAAATAATAACAATAATATACTAAAAAAACAATTTAATAATAAAAAATAGAAAAATTTAAAAAAAAAAAAAAAAATCAAGTAGTATTAGTCAATAATAAATCAGCCATTTAAAAAATTTCAAAAATTAATAATTCTCTAATACATAAAATCAATCAATAATCATTAATTAATAATAACTATTTTTTTCTTGACTTTTTTCCTTAAAAAAATCTTATATTTTAAATTTACCAATTTAATTTTTTAATACTAAAAATTCAAGGCATAATAAATATCTGTTAATAATTTTCCAAATGGCCGTAAATAATACTTATGTATATTTTTTTTTTCTTCAACTAAGATGGCGGTCACCCTTTAGTAAATTCGCTTCTATATCATCAGTTTTCGATGGTCAATCGGGGTAGAAAGAGGGTTACTACCCCCATCTGTAAAATATATATATATTTTAAAATATGGCTGCCGGGTTAAATTGAGACTACATATATATAAAAATTTTCTAACGAATATGGGTGAGAATAATTTTCTCAATTTCACAGTTTCTCTCCCTTGGGTGGTGATGGGTGATTTGGATGAAAGTATATAAAGTTTTATCGTTAAGGGCCTAGGAGAAAGTGAGAATCCCTTGGTCATCATCGTAGTCGTCGTAGTCGTCTACTTTGTTGAGCACATAAGGTGATGGGTGTTGGGTGAATATGTATCTAGAGTTTCTCTTACCAACGGATTATAAAATAGGGTTGAAAGGATTTTGTAGAAAGGGATCTGGAGGATAGAGCATAAGATTGTTTGATAGGCTTGGTTGCCTGGTTACCTTAGATGCTGTACTAATACTCAAATATAATATTTAGAAAGCTCATTCATATATCTTCCTTTTGTACAATATATATTTTGTTATATACTATAATGCACATTAGCATATCCTTTTATGACATATATTCAAGTTTCTTGTATAAATGCATATATGTTTACTGATTGTCATTTTATATATGTGTGTGCTTTTGCATATATTTAACTATACGATTTTCGATAGTATGTACATTATCTGTAGTAACAAGTTTAAACCAAAAACCAGATGTGTTTAATAACTATACCTTGATAAAGATAATATTATGTTGTTTATGTGGTCTCTAAATAAGTTTACGTGTTTTTCGTATTATTATATATTTAATAGTATATGTATGTTCATTTTAAATTTATAATCATGACAAAGTTTACTTTGATAGTTACCATTAAGTATACTTAGAATGACTTTTAAAATATAAAAAAAATATATATAGGTAGTTGTTTTAAAATTTAAAACTCAAAAAATAATATAAAAATTAATTGTTAATTTTTAAAATATATTTAATATAATTAAATTAGGATTTTATTAGAAAAAATTGAAATTTTAAACTTTTTGTTTTGTCGGAAAGTCAATAGATTAAATTTTAAAAAAATAAATAAAATTATATTTTACTAAATTTTTAAATTAACATTCAAAAAATTAAATTTATTCATTATTTTTATAAATTTTGTTAAAATTATTTAGCTTACAAAATAGTATTCAATTTTTATAAAAAAAAAAAGCTCAAATAAAAATTATTATATTGCCAAAAAGTCAATGAGCAAAAAAATAATTTATAAAATTAATTAAAAATTATTATTTTTGATAAAAGTATATTCCTTAAAATTTTTCAAGTTAATATTTGTTTAAATATTTAAATAAAAATTATTAAATTTAACTTTTTCCTTGTGATATTTAATTTTTTAAGTTTAAAAAAAGTTTAAAAAAACAAATAATACATTTATTGTTTGATATAAAAGTCAATATAAATTGAATTGATTATACAATTGAATGGAATACTCAATAGGATGGTCCACGTTTAATCGAGAAAGTTTGGGCCATTTACCCCTTGGTACAAATAATACGACTTGTAGATAGAAACGAGATACTCGCTCGTGACGCAGTTGTATTCTAGGTACTATTTCTAAGTACATTCTCTCTCTGTTTAGTTAATATTCTCTATTCTCCATACATAGATATATATAATATATTTATATGCTTAGTTGAGAATAGCACATAAGCGTCAATTGTATGTAAAATATATATATATTGAATGTCTAGTGGGAATGAGAAGCAAAGTTGTATAAAGGTATAGAGTTTTATGTATACATATATATATTTATTCAAACTACCAATGGCACTACTGTACTTCTGCAATATCCCCTATAGAACAGTTTTACCGATAAGACCTAGCCGTGTTTAACAGCCTCGAGCTAAAGTACCAAACCTCAATGTTACACAATGTGACCATATTCTATATTGTTTTTTTTTAAACATATATATAAAAATACAAGTGTCATTTTATATTTTTCATATAAAAAACTACATTATTTTTTTTCTAAACATGAATAACAATTAATAAAATATTTATTGTCACAAATTGCAATCAACACGTCTTATTTATTTTATTTTTTTACTGGAAAAAACAGTTTATAAATTCAAAAAAGAATTTTTTTTAATAACAAATATACAATAATAATAAATAAAAAAAAATTAATTAATTAATTAAAAATAATTAAAATCAACACGTCTTATTTATTATTTTTTTTTACTTAAAAAAAAAGTTTGAAAATTCCAAAAATAATTTTTTTGTTTAGATAATAATAAAAGTTTAAATAAAATTATTTAAATGGAAAAAAAATTTTTTTTTTCAATAAAAAATATACAATAATAATGAATATAAAAAAAAAATTAATTAATTAATTAAAAATATATATTAAAAATAATTAAAATCAATAAATATTTTTATTGAAAAAAAAAAAAAAAATTTCTTAAATAAAATTATTTAAGATTATTTAAAAATCAATCTATAATTTTTATTAAAAAAAATATACATAATTTAAATAGTAGAAATTTGTAATTAAAAAAAAAAAAAAAAAAAATTTATATAAGAATGTAAAAAATAAATAAGAATGGGCGAGGCTAAAAGCAAACGTAGCGAGAAACGAAGCGAGACGTGAATAGCCCGAAGCTCTTTTGGCGGGGTTGCAGCAAGAAACTACCCCTTATTTTTGGATCAATAGAAAGGGAGCTAATACACAAGCCAGTAAGGCTATACACCAAGCCAGTGCAGTGAAATATATTGGCGGGGATAAGAGGATATATACAACAGTATGAGAAAATAGGGTCAGTTAAAAATCTTAATATTTTCCAGGTCTTTTTTGCTCCCTTAGTATCACAGTTATGTAACTCAAAAAGAGGGGTAATATTGAATATATAATTTTGAATATTCAAGTGGGGGAAAACCTTAGACAAGAGGCGTGGTTTATTTATACATCATATATCTCACTCACTAAATATTCCATCCTTTATTATTCAACATTTTAGTTGGAAAATTTATCCTTTTCTCAATTTGAGAATTGACATTCACGAGAAATATCTTTGTGATAAACAAGGATGAAAAATAATTAACCAAGACACTTGTAAACAATACATATATTTAAATTATTTATTTTTTTATTTTTATATACATACTTATAAGATATATTTTTATTATTATCAATTCATTTCACCAAATGCTTTTTCTGTTTTTTATTTTTTTCTTTTTCTACTTGAAATTTAGACACTTCACTCAATTTCTATTGAGACACATGAATAAATTTAATTTTTAATAGTACTTTTAATATTTCTACTGATAATTATTTTAATTACAAAAGTACTTGACACAAAATTATAAAGAAAAAAAATTTTTTCTATGTATTATGTTGGGGAGAGACTCACGAGCGTTGTAAACTGTTCGACAGAGCTTTTTTTATCGAGAATGCCTGAGCAGAAAAACCGAGTACAGTGTTTGTTATTTTTTTTATTTATTTTTTTAAATTTTTTTATATTTAAAAAATCTTCTTTTTTTTATTTAACCTGCTGGAGGCGCATGCGGGAATAAAAGGATTTTACCCCCATCGAAAATCTCGTATATAAAAAAGCTGCTTGTATTTGTTCCAAGAGACAAATGTGTTCATTAAACTATATTTTTTTTTTCCTTTTTTCTATGTATACTCAAGGTTAAAAAAAATGAGGATAGTAGTAGAACGATTATTGAAAATCAATGTGACACTGAATGAAAGTAAAAGCAACTTTTTTTCATTATTTTTATTTACATTATTATTTTATTATTAATTTTTTTTTTTTTTTTGCTATTTATAAATCAACTGTTTATTTCCTTCTTCTATTTTTTTTATCACTCAATTGTTGTTTTTTTATTTATAGATATAATTTTATTTAACTAAGTATAAATTAATTTATTTAAAATTTTTTTTTTTCAATTTAAACTAAATAATTTACAATAATTAATAAAAAAATTTATTATAAAAATTTATGAATAATAATTAAAACAATTAATATAATTAAAAATAAAATTAAAAAAAAAATATTTTTCAATTTAAAAAATTATAATGAAATAAATACACCTATTTTCATTATAATTATAAATATTTTTGTGAATTTTTAATAATAATTTCATGTACACAAAATGACAGTCCATATAACAAATGTCAAAATGATATTAATTAAAATTCATCTCGTTAGTTTGCAAATGAAATCAATGATTCATCATTTGCATGACAAAATTTTACGTCAAGAAGGATGACTGGTATAATTTTTGAATGTAAAATAGAGAAGATAGGATAATTTAGAAAGAGATAGAATAACCAGGTTATTTAGGATTTCGCGGATGTACTTGGAAATAAATCGTGAACTACACAACAAGCTAAATTTGCTCTCGTTGATCAGCCTCATAGCTGTTTATATGTGTGCATCTATATATATGTATAAATAAATATATATGTGGACAATGTGAACAGCACGATGCATTCATACATTTCAGTTACATTACCGTAGACATGATCGGATGTGCTGACGGGAAATACAAGCATAATTCAACAGTGTCTACTGAATATTTCGTTTTGTAAATTATTGTTGTCTCACTTGCTCTTTCATGAGTATACCTTGATGATATTCCTACATCGTTATGGTCATCGCCATCTGGCAATATCTCTTCAAATTCACCTAAATATTAAACTCTAAACGACACAAACTCAATCTGAATGATGATGTCATTTCCTAGAATCATGCATCTCAACTTTACGTGAATTACTTGGTAAATATATATATGATTAATAATTAATTGTTAATAAACAATCAAGAAAAATTAATTAATTGCAGAGAAAATAAAAATTTAAAAATTGGCTTTATTTTGGTATTTAAAAAGCTTGAATATTTTTTTTTTTCAAAGCAGTGCCTGTTTAAATATAAGCATTTTCTTTCAAGTTAATTAAGCTTTTTTTCTGTATTTTATTTTTTCGTGAAACTCATATACAGTCGTTAAATAAAACCAGGACATTCTATTTTTTTTTTTTTTTTATCCTAAAAAGCTCTTGAGCTTGATAAAAACTTTGCGTTGAATTTAATTTTTTTTCTTCATTAGTCAATTTATGAAATTAAATTATTTTTCATATGAGAATTTTTCGGAGAAGAGTTGGAGCTTGTCTTGATTTGTTATATACAATTTTTTAAAATATTTACATATGGGTTTTTTTTCTTAGTAAAATTAAAATTTCGAAAATACGATTTATTTTTTTTTGGTAATAAATAATGACTGGGACATGATGGAAATTTTTTAAAGAAAAGTTGGAGTTTGCCTCTATTGACTATGAAAATTTTAAGAAAATTTGTTCATGCGTTTTCTCAGGAGGATTTTTATAAATAACCAAAATTTCGAAACTTGAATTTAATCGAAAAATAAAAATTTATTTATTTCTTCGAGAATAAAATGATAAGTTATATGAAAGCGAATATTAAAGCGAAATTTCTTCACACATAAAAAACACATAATTCGCACAAAATTTTGAGCCCAATCGCATCGAGATCTAATAATTATTAAAAAAGTTGTGCTAGCTTAATATGTCAATTATAAAAAAAAATATAAAAAATATTTAGAAAAATTTTCTTTCAAATTTATTTCTTCACACATAAAAAACACATAATTCGCACAAAATTTCAAGCCCAATTGCGTCGAGATCCGATGATTATTAAAAAAGTTGTGCTAGCTTAATATCTCAATTTTAAAAAAAAATATAAAAAATATTAAAAAAAATTTTGTTTTTGAATTATTTCTTCACACATAAAAAACACATAATTCGCACAAAATTTTAAGCCCAATTGCATCAAGATCTAATAATTATTAAAAAAGTTGTGCTAGCTTAATATGTCAATTTAAAAAAAAAAAAATATCAAAAATATCAAAAAAAATTTTGTTTACTCGCTCTTTTTTTTTGTTTTTTCGTTGCTAACGAAATAAATAAAAAAATAATAGAAAAGGCAAACAGAAAGAAATTCGTATGAGAGTAAGTGAGAAAAAAACAATGACCAATCAAATGTCCAAAAGACCGATGATGTTTGTCCTTTTTATATTAGGATGATAAGACGTTTTTATCTAATAAAATTTAGATGTTTCATGTAAAAAAAGAATGGAAAACTGAAAAAAACAACCAAAAGAGTTTCGATAAAAGATATATATGTGTTGATGTGCGTGGGTGGTTTGGCAATGTGTCTTCACTTGGGAAGTGAGAAAACAGGGTTTGTATATCGGATGGTATAATTAAGGGGTGGCTGAGTGCTGGATAGACGAGTTGTTAGCCTAGTACATGCCAGAATACACAGAGAACAAAAAGCTCGACAAACGGATACGTAAATTTCAGGGTCGCGACAAAATCCCAAGGGCGTTGGTATAGCCAAGACAATAGACAAAAAAAAAAAAGAAAGAAACATATACAAAAAATAGAATGAAAAATAACCAAAACTATAAATTACAATTGTCCTGTGTTTAGGATGATTTCATCTTTGCACGAGATTAGACAATTTTACTACATTTTTTTTTTATTTATTTAAACAAAATTTTTTAAATTAAAGAAACAATTTTAATGGCTGTTATTATTTTCTAAATCTTTAAAAATTTTCTCGATTTAAATGTTTCATTTTAATTTGTAAAAAAAAAAAATTCTTTATTCAGTTTAATTTTATTTTTATTATACTTGTTTGTTTGATTTAAAAAATATATTTTAAACAGGGTTTTTAAATTTTTATCAGAGTGTGAGAAAACGTAGAAATATAAGCTAAAGAAATCAATATCTTGAGTGACCGGTTGAGCAACAGTACCAGCAGCATCAGCAACAAGACAAGTATGAGAGAAAACAGCATCCAACCCTGATGGGAACTACAAGACGAAGGGTCAAGAGTCGTGAGACATAAATTCCCCAAAATCATCATCAACTATCTCACACCTCAAAAATTTATCTCACACTCGAAATAATCAACTCAAATAAATCTTAAAAAATATATTCAAAAATTAGATAAACCAACAACAAATTAAATAAAAAAATAGGTGTTAATTCGACAATTGAAATACATTTATATGCAGATAATATTTAAAATGAATTTACATATTTGTAAAAATATAATTTAGAGAATGTGAAAATTTATAAAATGAATATAAGAAGAAAGGAAGGAAGTAAAGTATGCTGATGAGATTCAGGAGTAAAAGGAGAATGTTACAAGAGAAGGAGTAATATAAGTGAGAATGGTTCAACAGACTAAAAGAGGAAAGAGAAGAGCAAAAAGAGAGAGTAAGAGAGAGACGAGTCATAGGGCGGTCACTTGGCGATTAAGAACACGTAGCTATATATCTAGGGGTTGCCTGGTTTTCCCCACTACCTTAGCTAAATGCATGCCTTGGATCAATACAACTTAGTTCCATGTAGAAAGCAACCTTCTCACCACCCTTAAATTTTACCCTTATATTTTTATTTTTTTTTATTTTTTATACCCATAGAGCTTTAGACAACCTCGAAGTGTTCTTATGTCCCAGGGTTATGTCCAGTAAAGCTTTACCTTCTTACGATGAAAAACTATATATACCAAAACCACACACACACACACATAGACATTATGTATATCCTCTTCTATCTCTTTGTTGTTGACCTAACGAAAGCTTTTTGAAAAAGCCACTGAAGCTGCATCAACAACCATCTATGCAACTTTCATACTTGAATAGCTTACTTATTCTAAAACTCTTAAATATTTTAGTAACTATTTTAAAGCTTATTAATTATTATTATTATCATTTGTGTATTTATATTTAAAATATTTTATAGCTCTTTTTTTAATTAATTATACTATTGCAAATTTATTTCGATTTACTTTGAGTAAATCTTTATATTCTTTAATTTTTAGTTTCAAGTATTTTTGAATTAAAAGTTTTTTTTATAAATTGTTGATTTGCATAGATAGAGTTTGTATTTTATCTCTTTTAAAGTATACATACTGACTTATCAGAATTTGTGATCCGTATTTACCATCAAACCATACAAGTACTTGCATCTCTAGAGAAGCGAGTTAAGAAGGAGTTTGCGCACTGACACGTTAATTCTCAGCTTTGTGAACAAAATATATATGTATTTTTGTACTGAGTATATAGAGAGTTTTAGTATATAGCTTTGACCTCGTATTCATCGAATGCATTTTGGACGATCGTAAAATCCCCAAACGGTGCTTTTACTATTTGGATCAAGTTTTCGTATGATGAATGTATGTGGTCACATCAAGAATATTCAAGTCAATGTTTATTATAATCTCAAAAAGAAACTACTAATCAAAAGAAAATAGTTAATTCATGTATATAACATAAATTAATACTGTTAATTAAAATTAAAACTTGTATATTAAGTTTGATATTATATTCATTTGAAGTTTGTATAGATTGTGTATATAAATTTCTATAAGCTTATTTCCAAAGCAATTCTCATCTCTCCAAAATTTATTTCCGTACTGGGGAAAATTTCTCCAATTACGAGACAAGATGGATTTATAATTCAATTGTTGGCAATATATGACACTATCCTATTTTATCATGAACAACATTTTAAAGTCATCATCACTTGTTGGATACGATTATTATTGCAATTATAATTTATATATATACATATTTTAAAACAAAAATACAAATTATTATTTTATAGCCAAAGGATAATAATTAAGTTTAATAATTTATTTTTGTTTTTATAATTTAAATTAAAAATTTATAAATATTTTATCTCAATAACAATTCAATAAACAAGCTTAAAAATATTTATAAAAAAATTATTTAATAATTTTTCAATTAAAAATCATTAAAAGATAAAAAAATATTTTTTAAAATCATTTCATGATATATTTTTAATTTATAAATTGATAAACGAGCTTTTTGATATTAAACAGTAAATTTTTTCATTTAAAAAATACAAAAATATAGACTAAGATGTAATAATAAAAATAAATAATAAAAAAATTCAAAATACCTAATCAAATTTCTTGGCTACAGTTAAAAAATTTCGGCTTTGTCATGCTTTTTGTCATGTGTTGATGAAATCAAGCGACACGACTATACACACTCATGTTTTGGTTATGTACAATGTTTTGGCGAACTCAATATCTCTGTCTTATTCTTGCACAATCTAAATCTAAGTATGCTCAACATAGCAAGCCAACCCAGCAAAAGCGATTAATTACTTTGAGCAATTTGCTTACCAACTCAACTCACCTCGTAGACCGACACTATTCTCATTTCTACAAAACTGTATCAAGCCAGGGATAGCATCCTTTTCCTCTAACCCATTTGCCAGACACATTCAAGCACTTGCATTCTTACTATTTCAGACAATACTAAAACTTTACAACAATATACATGAGGAAAAACAAAACCCATTTAACCGGATGTGTATTATTATTACTATTTCATTTATTTAATTTTTTACTTTTATCTTTGTTACGAAATAATATTTACCTAGCTATACTAAAAAATTTTTGTATTAAAATAAAGTGTGTAAAGGTGTAAAGGTCTACCAACAATCCACCAAAGTGTAAATACATTTTCAACAACAATCGTTGGTGTTCAACGAAAAGTGCTATTATGACTTCCTGGAAAATGTACATAGTACTATATTGAACATTCTCTTTCACATTCAACATCCGTGGTTACCAAACGACTCGGCTATTTACCACATCTCAACGAGTTTTACCTGAAACACAATAATATTATCCAATATGTTGTATAAAAATATCCATTTGATTTTAATTACAATTGTTTTAGAAATAGTTTCCACCTGGAGTCAAATGAAAATATAAAAAATATATAAACTTTGAGACTCATGAGAGTTAATATATAGTATTGCAAGTTGATTATGAGGATGGGAGAGGGTCACGTTATGGGTATATCACAGCACATGGAGATATTAAAATAATGAGATTAATTAATTGAACAGACCCCGGGAGTTAATTTTCAAGCGTTCGCACAGGGTTGACCACATGACTTCAGTGAGTTTACCTTCTCGTTTGGCTATCTATATATATATAATTTATACATGTTCATGTAGAAATAAATATATTGATGTTTACGTAAATAGGTGACAGTTTCTAGGTGAATTGTGACGTCAATGAATAAATTTTAATTAACACTCATTAATTTTCATAATTAATTATTATTTTTTTTTATAAAGAAAATAGCTATTCTTCAAAAAATATATAAATTTTTATTTTAAAAATATTTTTAAGCATTTAAAATTATAATTTCATTAATATTTAATTAAAATATTTTTTAAATAGTTATATTTAAATTTTATTTAAAGTGTCATTTTTTTTTTTTTAATTTAATATATAAATCTTAAATATTTTATACTGTTGTATATTTATACAAATGTCTTACTTCCCCTATTTCAGTATACAGCGGCCATCTTGTTACCCCGCCTTTTCTTCAACCCCTTACTTAAATATTTTCCCCTAACATTTCAAGCAAAAACCACCCCTTCAACCATCTTAGTTTGTTAGTGGGGAAAACACGTACACATCCCCCTACCCTAATTTACCCTATTCAGTCCCACCCTTTTTCTCAATCCCTTTATATTCATGTACCACCCCATCAACTTATCCCCTCTTTTACCATCTCACTCTAGTCATTTTTGTCCTCCTCGAGTTTAAATTTTTAACGTGAAAAATTTTTAAGAAATCATCAAGATTCTTATTTACATGTACAAAATAAAAAAATTAAAATTAATTCAAATTAAAATAAATAATAGTATATTTTTTTTAAATTATAAAAATCAATTTACATTTTTTTTTTAACATTTATTTCGATGTTTTTCAATTTAAAAAAAAACACAAAAAATTGGGTTATATTGTTCGAAGGATTTTTTAATATATTGATATTTAATTTTAGAAAAAATATATTGATAAATTATGATTAATGTAATTCATCAAACAAGTGTATGTAAATATATATATGACATTAATTTATTTAATCCACAAGCGAGAACCGGAATGTCCTCAATTTCACCCTCATGCTTTTCACGCTTCCAACAATACAAGGAATTTTCCAATAAGGGTAAGAACTCAATGAAATGATTTTCATTTATCTGAAAACAACAAGTAAATAATTAAACAATTAAATTAAATATTTTTAAATAAATAATTGGAATTATTTTTAATGATTTTTTGTTGTAGTTGTTTTTTTTTATTTTTAGGATAATTTTATTTGAATTATTTTGAGTTAAGAGGATTCAGGTGTCTTCAAGAATTATTTATATACTTGTATATAAGAATATAGTCTGGTACATAGTTGAGACTTGCACCAACGATCAATACCCAGCATCTCGACAATATCTATATATATATTTATAAATATATGCATGAACGTAACACAGCATAAGACTTTAACTATACTCAGTGGCAGACGATGTATATAGGGTTAAGGGACCAACAGACTAGAGAAATAGGGGTGGAAACATCCCCAAGGAGCCGATACTAGTTTTACCCCACATTTATATACATGTTACGCCTTCTCCTCTATTCATCTAGACAAAACTGCAAATGGAAGTGCATCGTCTACTAATAATTTTATCAAAAGAAAATATTTAAAATAAATTTAAAAAAAAAGTAAAAAAAAGAAAATTTTTTTCTTAATTTATGAATAGTAAATAATAAAGCTAATTTTAAGTGAAATTTTTTGTATGTTAATAAAATATTATCTAAAAATTTAAAAATAAAAAGTAAATTTTTTAAGGATTTAACAAAAACTTTTTGTCATTTTTTTTTTTTTCTTAATTTATTATAAAAATGCAGCAAATTTAGGTTAAAATTTTTTGTATTTTATAATTTTGTATGTTAATAAAATATATATTTTAAATTCAATTAATTTTTAAATTATTATAAACATAATAATAGCGAATATATTAAAAAATTTATTTTTAAAAATTAAAAAGACAAATTGTATATAATTCAAAATTAATTAAATTGATAAATTATTATTTGGATTTATTTATAATTTATTTACAATCAAAAGAATTGAATAATTTTCTATTTTTAAAAACAATACAATAAATTTATTTGTAACACTCAATTTTTTTTTTGATTGAAATAAATTATATATACTAAAAAATTAAATAAATAAGCAGCTATTAGTATATTTTATTGATGCTAATATAATAATTAATAAAATTTAATTAATAATTTTAAAAATTAATATTGAATGAATAAATTTAATGTTTTATTTGGTCGAGTTAACTGTTGAAAAGCTCATGGACGATTAGACAAAATATGATAAAGTGTGTTTAACAAGGATAAGAGAAATGTTAAATGAGAGAATGAGAAAAGTGTATATATGAAATAAAGAAAGAGAAATATAGTACTTGTATATAAAACACATAGTATATATACAGGGTTCATTCATAAACGTGTTTTATTGTTTTAAACACAAATGCATGACTGGTAAACATGAGAAGAGACTGAATAATAATAACAAAAGGAAACGGAAAACATAAACTTCCCCACCTCTTATTTAACGCAAAAGTGTCATAGGGTTATTTTGAGAATTTTCCATATAACCGGGCTTTATTTTCATCACTGTGATTGAGGATTCATCTCCTTAAAAAAATATCATTTTTTATTACTTTAAATTATCTAAGATGAGCTTTAATTTTATGTTCAATTTTTTATTTTTATTTTCAATAAATTCCCTAATTAATTAAAATTATATTTAAAATAAATTTTTTAAAAATTCAATTTACATTTACAAGCTTTTAATATTTTTATTTTTTTTTTTATAAATAAATTTGATAGTCGATTATTTGAAGAGTGAAATAAATGTAATCCACGTGAAACTGGAATTATTGTTTAAATAATTTAAATAATTGAATAAATAATATGAAATTAATATAAATAATTCAATAATAATTTTAATTTTTAATATAATCTATTTTTAAATATTTCCATCATAATTATCATTTTATTTATAATTATTAATTTATGTTGAAAAATTTTATATATTTTTTTTTAGTTTAAATATCAAATGGAAATTAATTGCATTTGATAAAAATATATATAAGCTTTTGAATAATAAAACTCTATATAAAGATATTTTTTTTTTCTACTTGGAATATAAATATTTTTAAATTTGAATCGCTTGATCTTATTGGTTAACCAGATGAACATCACAAGACACCGCCACGCCCTGTAATAGTTATGTAAAAAAAAAACACACCTTTATTATATACATAACTTTCATCCCCTTGAAAATAACCAGACCCATTTAAACTCGTTTTTGGACAATACTTTTTCTGCTTTAAAACAAAAAAAAAAAATCAAATAATTCTATATTTTGTTGAACTTGTTTTAATGTTGGTAAATTAATAATTATTTTTTAAATGAAATTAGTTTAATTTAAATAAGTGTGAGATAATTAAGTGTTAAAAAAAATAGAATATAAATAATATTTTAATTGTTTTGAAGATTGTTGGAAAACACAACGAGCGTGATATAAGTAAAATTAAATAAAAATGAGGTAGAAAAGCCAACCCAATTAGCATTCTTATGCTGAGACCAAAGGGGTTTGGGTGAGATGTACAAATATGAGGTAAAAAAAAATAATATAAAAAAATAAAGATACTGGGTAAATTGTTGGGATAAAAGTGAGATAAAAAATCAACATAGTTTTTTTTTTTTTTTTTTTTTTAAAGTCAGGCGTAAACCGCGCGATAAAATGCCACACGAGAGAAGACCCATGACCACTTGGTCTTACCACTATTTTTCTATCTCTACATTTTATTTAAAAAAAAAAATTTTTTTTTTATCCCTTGTGTACAAGGGTATAACCAGCCAACAGACAAAGATGTAAATGTAAAAAATCTTTAAATAAAAAACAACTTAAATAAACAATAACAAATAAATGAAAAAAAAAATAAAATAAAATTTTTTTTTTACATTTAATTCAAATAAAATAGTAAAATTCAATAATAATTATTAAAAATATTGTAAAATTTATTTAAACAAATAGATGAATCTATTATTTATTTAAAAAAAAAATTTATAATTTTTATTTATAACATTAATCAATTGTTAATGACAAAAAAAAAACTTTAATTTTTTTTTTTTTATTTCTAAATCGAAATTTCTATGGAAATAATTATTTAATATATGTAAAATTAATATTATTAATTTTTTTTTTGTTTGTAATTATTATTAACATAATATCACAAAAGAAAAAAAAAAAAAAATGTTATTTTTATTGCAAAATACATGTTCTTCTTAAACAAATTGTTTACAAAATTGCTTGAACATTTGTCGTGTCTGCTTACAAAATATACGAATACAAAGTTAATTAGAAAGGTGAATTTTTAATTGTTACTAATTACAGCAAAACATTAACTGAACAGTATATAGTGGTGATATTAAAGATGTATATTACCTTTAATTTACTAGAATTATTTACCCAACAAGCGACACCAAAACAATTTTCAAAAAAAAAACAAAATTTAAAATAATCATTATCATTATTAAAATATTTGAATATTATATTTTTCTTTTTTGTAAATTAAAAATGTATATATAAGATTAAATGTATTATTAAATTTTTCATGTATATAAGCAGCAGCTGGACCAACGAATTTGTGTTGTTTGACCAACATCTGCCATACCGGTTCATCTCGTGCAGTGTCCAGTTTTTCGCGTCAAGTTATGACCGGTAATAATTTTACTGGACCATCATTGTATCTTCGTCTTTTAATCAGGATGCTGTAAAACAACTCTTGGATTTTATAAAAAAAAAAATATACAAAACTTGACCAGTTATTCTTGTCACAACTTACCCTCTTTTTTTATTTTTTTTCTTTCTTTTTTTCATAGAGCAAGGGAAAAGACTGGTTTCAATAAAATAAGCGTGTTATTTTTTTTATTATTCTTATTGATTTCTTCCGGTCAAATATAAATTTAGGTCCAGTCTTACTTTGGATTCTGTGTCGTGTGTTTGTCAATGTGATACTTGTACTATATTTAAAAAATTATAATTATACACTGAAAGTGTCGATATATTGTTTTAGATAATAATTTAAAATTAAGGGTGTTTTTTCAAGTGGTTTTTGAGGGGTGTTTTTGTAGATTTCTTGCTGACCGATCTACCCTTATTTTTGGGGAGAAAAACACAACCCCTAAAAGCTTACTGTCTCAAGACGTAGGTGGCACTGAATGAATGAGCTTTGAGGGTTAATCAATAGAATGAATTTTCATCTTGATAAATTTAACAAAATGGTTGTACTTACGCCATCTCTTAATTTGTAACTTAAATTATAAAATTATTGAATTTAGAAGTGATATTTAAATTGAAAATTCAATGGTTTATTGTTAATTAATTATTTATAGTGTTTAATATTTGAAAAATATTTATTATTTGTCATTCAAATTTTAACAATTTAATGAAGAAAAATTTAAATTTTAACATCGAATTTAAAATAAAAATTAAAATATATGTTCAATAAATTTTATTAATTAATTATTGGATTTTTTTAACACTTAAAAAGTTATAATTGATCTTTTTTATAATTTAAATTTCAACAGTTAATATACTTCTTTGTAAAAAAAAAAAAAAAGAAAAAGCTCAAATTTAATGTATACGAAATACAAAATAAAATTTTTTATTCAATAATTTTTGTTAATTAATTATTTTTAAAATATTTATCATTCAAATTGAATTTAAGAACGCACATAAAATTGAAAATAAAAATTTCTATTCAATAAATATTCTTCAATTAATTATTGAATTTCTAAAATACATTAAAAATAAATATCTCCATTGTTTATAATTTAAATTTACCCCCCAAAATTCTAACAATTAATATCCAATTAAAAAAATAAAAACCTCAAATTAAATTCTAAAAATATCCAAATCTTAAAATACAATTTTTCATTAAATGATTCATTATTATCTAATTAAATTAATTTAAAAAAAAATTTTAATTTTTCTCTCTTACAATTATTAAAGCATCTGTTTTGGACATTTGTATAATTAATATCAAACAAAGTCGGTCAATCTTACGTGGACATCTGGCCCTGAAGGAATTCATTCATTCGTTTATTCTTTTGTCGAAACCCAAAGAGATTTTGCTTTGACTTTTCAAACTCCCCAGCATCTGAGATCAACCCATATACATATACAAACATGTACATACAAACCCACATATATATATTCAACAAAACCTTCTGTTTGTCTTTTGTCTTGAATAATAAGCTATGTGATTGTTGAGAATAGGATGGATCAAGCATGCTCGTCTTATTGTCTATACTATTTTCTTCTTCATATCATTCTCATGTACAAAATTTCTATATCATCTACCTACAAAATCATAACTACATATTTATAAATTTATTCAACTCACAATCTCATAGATAAGAGGTACACTAGAAACGCTAATCAAAATCCTACATTTCCTACAACACTGTGAACATTTCAAGTTGTATATTATATGAAGATAAATATCATGTAACTAAATCCATACGCACCTTATCACTCGGTGTTATATAAACTACCCCAAAAACTTACTCTTTCTCAAGTACCATATTATTTCAACCAATATTATGTATTCCATGTCACGTGCCAAATTATTATGTTGTCCTTCATTCTTACTGTGTTTCATATATCTATTACTAAATTAAAAATCAAATGAATAATATTATAGAGAACAATAATCAACATACCAAAAAAATATCTATCAATTGCATTTTAAAAAATTTAAATAATTTATTTGACATTTTTTTTTATTCTTAAATTGCCAAATACTTTCTTTTTTTTTTTTTTTTGGTATTTAAAATTTATAAAACATTGAAAAATAATTATAAATTTTAATAAAATATACCTGTAGTTAATTATTTTTATTTCAAATTTCAATAATTTATTAATATTTTTTGTTTGAAATTTTAATAATTTATTAATATCTTTGTTTCAAATTTTTTAGCAAATTTAAAATTCAAGTATTCAAAAAATTAAACAGATTGAATCAATTTAATACTAAGTACAATAAATTACTAAAATAATAATTTGAAAATAATTTTATCTTATATACATATTAACCACTTTTAATTAAATATATTAAATTTAAAATAACAACCACCCTAAATATCAAAAAAATTAAATAAATTTCATTACAAAAAATGCTTTAAAAACCACCTGTAATACAAAAATTATAAATGCAATGTCATAAAAACAGCAATATAACTAAAAAAAAACCATCATAAAAACTACAATAATTATTCTGACTGAAACAAAGTTATATCAGCATATACACAGATTGTGGAATTTTAACAAAGCAAATTGTCTATTTAAGTTAAAGCAGGAAAAAGGAAATCAAGAAAATAAAGAGAGATAGTCAATCGAGTACATATATACTTGATAAAATAAAGGAATATAATACTCGACCAGGGGGAAGGGGGAGGAGATAGGTAAAAGTGGGTGTAGATAGGTGGATATATAAGGAAAAAGGGGTGAAAATATAGAAAGGGTATATAAGGTTCCCTCAGGAACACCGAAGTTCGGTGATTACCTTAGATTCTCCTAGGAGTCAACGTTAGAGTTTCATAGTTTGGTCATACTAGCAACGCTAGCCTAACAGTCCGGCAAAGTAACTAAGGTTATATTCCAATGCCCTTGCCCAAAAAGGACTCAAGGAAATTGTTCAATGGAGAAATAAGGTAGATGAAGTGAAGAGTAAAAGGGATGTGAATTGCCATCTATATATATATTTTAACTTGGATAGATATATAGATGAATTCTTGCATGCACTCTCGGCAAAAGTTTTACAAACTATACAAGCAACTATCAAGTTTATACTAGCTTATATATAGAGTCCTCTCTTCTTCTTCTCTCTGTGTCCAACAATTGGCCATGTGGGAAGAGATATATATCGTCGTGATTGAGATGACTTTAACTTGGCTTTCTATACTTTGTAACTATCACTGATAAATTGACTATCGATACTCACAAATTAATTATTATTATTTTAATTAATTTAATTTTATTAATTTATAGTATTATTTTGTTAATTAAATTATTTACTGATGATATTATTTTTTTTTTTTTATAATGAATTTTAATCGAAAAATTATTTATTTTTTTTTTGTTTTGTTGTTTGAAAATTGTTGATGAATTTTGTTTGAAAAAATTAGAAAATTATAGTGCAATTTAGAGGATTTAATAAATAATTATGAAAAAAATTTATGAATTTTTATTTGATGATGATATTGATGAGTGTAGGTGGTAATTAATCGATGACTTAAAATGTTCTTGTCTACACCCTCTTCAATAAAGTTTATGTATGAAAAGGTATCTAAGGAACGTCAAAGCCACCACAAACTTTCATGGAGATTTTGAAATGTCTGGAGGAACCTCTAGACGTTAGTTATGGGCATAACTCAATATTGCTTTACTAAGACTACTCCATCTGATGCCCATAGACGTTGTAAACTTAATTCACATTAATTCCCATGCATACTTAAATATTGGTGCTATTATTTTAATTATATATATTCAATTGAATAATTGAGTAATATCACAAAAATATATTTTAATGAATTTATTATATTAATTTATGATATAATTTCTTCTAAATTTATTTAATTGTTCATTTTTTTTAACTCATTTTTTTTAGTGGATAAACAAAAATTTTTTTATGTTCAATATTGCACAGGTTAGTTCTTAAAAATAGTTATTGAAAATTAAGTTATTAATAGATAAATTATTTATTAATAAAACAGAATTTAATTTAGATAAAAAATTAATTAATTTATATTCGAAATTTCTGTCGACAAATTTTTTAAACTAAATTAGATTTTTATATTTGAAAATTATTTGATGATTTTTCTTTATTTTTATTTATGAATTTTGTTTAAATAAATGATTTTAGTTGTTTATTTATTTTTATTTAAATCAGTGGAGATATTTTTCTATTTAATTATGGTATTTTAATAATGTACTGGAGTAATTTAAAATTTTCATCCAGTCATAATTAAATGTATGTTTTATATCAGCAATTTCGAAATAATTTTATCATATTTATATATTTATTTTCATTTAAAATCATTGTATATAAATTTCTATGTATAAAAGAAAATTATAGATAATGATATATCATTAACGTCAAACAATTTTCATTTTTTTTTTTTTTTAATAAAAAGTAAAAATTTCTTTCGACGAGAATTCAATGTAGACTTGATTGCATTCAGACGTATTTTTAAATTTAAAAAAAATATGACTATTTTAATAACGACTTGCCTTGACAAATCCTCAATCATCTAAAAATAAAATGAATATAAAATTAAATTTAACTTTCAACGAATCTTTCTTAATAAAAAAAAAAATCTCAATTACAATTTTCAATAATTTTCTTAATTTTAATTTTTGAAATTTCAAAACAAATTACACTCAAGTTAAAAAAAAAAAAATATATTATTTTTTAAAACAATCCAATGATATAGCACAAATACAAAACAATAATTTTCATAATTTTGATATTTAATTACAAAATAAAACAAATTTAAGTCAAAAAAAAAAAAAATTCCATTAAAAAAAAATACTAAAATAGTTCAGATGATAAATTTTAAATAATATTTTCTCAATTTAAATATTCAAGATGTCGAAACGACATACATTAGAGTTTAAAAAAAAAATATACAAATATAATTTTAAAAAAATTTTCAATCAATACACTGATGGGGTTTAAGATGGACGTCCCTTCCACACGGTTACACCCCCCAGACCATGGGGTGTCCCCCTCACATATTTACCATTTAGTCGGCCATATTTTTCCAGAGTATAATTTTACTTTCATCTTACATATAGCATATCGTCGTTGAATTTAATACATAGTCAAAAAGTTTCTAAAGGGGTTTGAATATTGAAGAAGGAGAAAGCAATAGGGTAAAATACATATATACAAGGATGCAGTCAATACATAGTTAAAATTGAGAAAGAAAAAGACAGAATTTATACCAAGTTTATGCAGTATATCGTTCGCGAAAGGGTATAGATAGGGTGGTCACCCAATCAACCCTTAGCATCGTCGTCTTACCCGGACAAGCAAAGTTATATTTCTTGTTACTACCCCAGAGGCTGTTAAGACTTTGACATCAACCTAAAATTACATCAGCTACTGCAACAAATATATCGATCAATTTTAAATTATAAATATTTGATTTTTTTTTTTTTTTTTTAAACTATTGTCAAAGTTTATCAATGAAAATTTTATCAAGCTAATCAATGTAAAAGCTTTTAAATTATATTTTTTTAAATTATTTTTATTAACAAGTTTAGTTTTATTTATATTAAATTGTAACAAGTTGATAAAATAGATGTAAAATAAAACAACAATAAAATTTAGTTTATATAAAAATAAAACAAACTAACTTTGTTAAATTTAAATAAAAATTTTATGGTTTGAATTAGAGAGTTGGATAAAATATTATTACAAAATACACTATGTATAAATTACATACATAAAGACTTGTCATTTAACTCGTTTAATAATTAGAAAATTTCGAATAATTTTAAATGATTTCGAAAAATTTTAAATGGATTTCGAATTGTTTTAAATAAATTTATAATCTCTGGATTTTTTTTTATATAAAATAAAATAAATGGCAAGTATTTTTTCCTTGAAATTATTGTGATTTTCATTGGCAGAAAAGTACGGAATAATTGCGGAATAATACAGCGTAATTGCGGAGTAGAAAAATTGAGATAAAAAATATAAATATTAGGGAGAGATTTATTATTGTGTATTAAAATCAAAGTGAATACATGACGTTGTTGGTGGCAATTGAGAAATGGGTGATAAAAGTGGGTGGTGATCCTATCCAATTTCCTTGATATTCACATAGAAGGGGTTATTCCGGTTGGTCAGCATAAGGATTCCAGAAATACCATCATATAGCCAAGGCAAGATTGTGAATTTAAACCAAACGATATGCCTTGTATTAATTTCATATCCCTTTCGATGTTGATTTGTACCTTCAATCATCAATTTATTATCAAAGTAATTTCAACATCTATTTATTATATATATATATATATTAGTCAATTTTGAAATTTTACATTGGGCCATATCGTATAAACACTGGGCGTTATATATCACATGTTTATCAAATATATCAATTTACGCGCATTATTTAATATTATCATAATTTTTCCATAATATAAATTCATTATTATTATCACATTTTTATAGTAAAATTTATACAGAAAATATTTTTTTTTTTATAGATTAATCTAGTCTAAATTATACATTTTTTTTTTTTAATTTTTAATAATATTTTAAACATGATATTTAAAAAATAGTATGAATTTTTCAAATTTATTTCTTTCATTTTTTGTATTTTTAAATTTAATTGGTTTAACAATTTTTTTTTTTATAAATAAAAATAAATAATTTAAAGATTGTTAAATTAA
Organism: Aphidius gifuensis; assembly: GCF_014905175.1. NCBI lineage: Eukaryota > Metazoa > Arthropoda > Insecta > Hymenoptera > Braconidae > Aphidius > Aphidius gifuensis. Next base: position 23,589,627 of record NC_057791.1, on the reverse strand, counting down.
AAATATTAAAAATAGAATTTTTTTTTTTTTTTTTATGCTATTCCGGGGCGGTGAGAACTGACGATATCCAACAGCTTTTTATGTTCGAAAAGAGAAAAAGAAAATTAATTCAATTTGTTACGTAATTTGTTTATGATTTTCTCAACAAAAATATATTGTTATAATTTTTTTTTATATTAAAAAAAATATAGTACAAGTTTATCTAATAATTCAATTAATTTTTTGATTTTTAATATTTAAATTTAATTAACAAAACAGTTTGTGTAATTAATTATAATATTTGTAAAATTTGTATAATATAATTTAATACAAATATTTATAAACACATTGAGTATAAATATATACAAACGTTTAACATTAAATTTGTATATAAAACACCAAGCTGATATTTTAATTACAATTCCCAAACGATTATAACATTTTAATTGATTAGTCTATTTGATTAAACAACGCATGGTGTTTTTGAATAATTATTTGTGAATTTATAACTAGTACATAGACAAAATATTGTTTTAAATTAAATTATTATAATTGTTTATTAGTTTTAGAAAATTATAAAAAATTTAAAATAAATAAAAAAAACAATTTTCTTTTTGTTAAAGTATTTAATGAATTGATTTGTGAGAATTAATTTTGTAGACATTGTCTTATTTTTTTTTTGTGATTTCTCTCTTGGTTATTAGCTGACGGAAATTTAAGGAAAGGGATATTTCACTTGTTCCACCCACTCTCCCTCAATTCCTTCGTCGAATCTCCGTTTTCTCCGCCCTTCTGATCATTCGCGACCCTGGTCACCCTATATTTCTGACTTTCTCAAACTGGCTCCAGTTGTTTTCGCGAAAACCCCTTAAGCTCTAACTATCTACACAAGTTTTAGGGTATTTTAAGGGAATGAGATATATTCGCGAACATTTAACGAAACTTTACATTATGATAATAATTAATTTTTAATTATTGTTTAGATAATTTTAATTAGAACATATCAAAATATTTCAAGTATTTGTATTTCTTAATTTTTTTTTTCAATAAAATGTTAATTCAAACAAGAATAAAATTATTAAAATTATAATTAGTAAATATTTTTAAAATTTTTTTTATCTATATGCACGAGAAAATAATTTTCAAGTTTTTATTAAAAAAAATTTTGCCGATCCACAACGAAGAGCTGCAATTTTCACATATTTTTTAAAAGAAAAAAAAACTAAATTTTAAGCATTTTGTACAAATAAAAATATTAAAATTAAATAAATAAAAAAAATTGTTAATTTTAAATATTATTAAATAGATAATAAAATTATAAATTTATAAAAAATGAAATTTAAATTTTTTCTAATTTATTTTACACCCAATTAAAATACAAAAATTAAATTAAAATTTTTATAAAAATATGTAAACTTGTTTTTAAAGATATTTAATTTTTTTTTTTTGTCTGTATATAGTTGCTTGAAAACTGAGGGTAAATTCATATAAATAATAATTAATATTTCAATGAAACACATAGTAAATTCAGTGTGACCAAGTCTTTGTCTCTTGGCAATTTTGTAAGAGGCCAATTTACTGAGACAGAATACTTGAACAATTTCTCATACCATTAATTTATCCAACATTCACCACTTCCACAGCAAAAGTACATTTGAAATTGTTAAAATTAATCGTCCAGCCAATGCCAAAGTATAGCAAGAAGCTAAATGTATAACTTTGTAACTTTAAAAAGACGTTTACTGATGACTAAATGGCTTGACCACAAAATTATTTATCTGTGTCTTTACTTGATACTTATTTGCATCAAATCGATGACCACTGTCTTGAAATTGCCAAGACGTAATTAGACTTGGGATAATGATTATCATTCCCAACTGATGATCAAGTGGATCAACTCGTCTTCTCGCATCCCAAGAGAGAAATATAATATCGTGGTGGACATGATGATTGAATTTCAGATGAGGGATTCATAACAAAAAAAAAATCAAATCAAGTTTTCATTGAGACAAAGTCGTCAGACAGGATTTGACAATTTTTTTTGTGTGTTCAACTTACAGATGGTAGTTGCAGTTTTCTTTGGGGATTATTATTTATATTCTAAACAAGTTTATATAATTTTTTTTTTTATAAATATTGATAATATTTTTTTTTCTATATTTAAATTTCTTAGAAATTAAAAAATATTTAGTATATTATGTCTGGATGTTTTTGTGTTGGGAGCTGAAACTTGACCACTAAAGTTTTCGTTGCAAACTGCTTATACCATGATATTCAAGAACATATCAACCAACAACTTGCCACCCAACACCGCAAATTTAGTTAATTGAAAAGCTAGACTAAAACTTATCTCATTGTGGAAAATGCTTTCTGTATAATCGCAAGTTGACTTTGCATCAACTTTATTTATTTTTCAAAAGAAGTCTTCGTTCAATGCCTTTAAAATAACTCTTATTTGATGCTTATTATTATTCAATAATTATCATTGCAATTTTTTATCTTTATATTTAATAAATAAATAAATAAACAAGTTGATGAAAATAGTTACAAACTGAACCCCTTGGAGAGGATCAAAGTTTATCATTCGATTTCTCAATTCGTTGCTGTTTTAATGATAATATTATTTTACCAATCACTTGTTGAATGTTTAATTTACATTATCTCATTTTATTTTTAATAATTGTATAATTTTTTTATTTTTTTTATTGATTATTTTTAAAGCTGGATGAAATATTTGAAAATGATAAATTATCAGTCTCGGTTGATCCATTGTACTGTCACATTTCCATGACTCAACTTCTTCAAGTTTTTAAGTAAGATTAATTATTTTTAATTGTTTATTAATTATCGTTAAAAAATATCCAATAATTTTTATAATTTATTTATATAATGTTAATAAATTAATTCCATTTTTAACAATAAAAAAAATAAAATTAAAAATTAATTTTTTACAGTAGAAAATTTTTTTTTATTTATTATTTATAAATAGTAATTATTTATTCGAAATTATTTACTATTAAATTTGTTAGAAAGCTGTTATTATTAATAATGTAATTTTGAAAAATTTGTATTTTTATTTTATCAATAATAGACGTTAAATAATTACAAGGTAAAAAATTTGTTTAAAATTTTTTTAAATATTTTTTTGTTTATTAAAGTATCAAGTTGATATGTTAAATAAATAATTAAATAAATATTGATTAGTATAGTTGAAAAATTAAGGAATGCATTGATGCAAATTGTTGCTAGGAAATGTATTGATGTTGTAACTTTCAAGTACTTGCAAGAGGAGAAGAAAATCACGTTTTCCCAGTTCAACAAACAGGTCTGAGCTCTCCATCTCGCTTCATCTATCAACATTATCATTATCATTATCAAAACGTTCATTTTATCATCGACACGGTAAATAAAACACGTCGTTATATATATACACAAATTCCACGTAAAATTATTAATTTATTGATATATTGAAAATAAATTAAAACTCACTCCAATAATTTCGTAGAATCTCATCAATTTTGTGTGTTCAAATTAGTTTTTCAACTTCAAACTTCAAATATTGTTTAGCAATTAATTTTACCTATATATAAATTATTATTTGCAGATTTTTCAATAGAAGAATGGCAACAGATGTACGTGGTGTAGTGCTTTCTGGCACAAATCTTGCAAAGTGAGTAAAAATAATTATTTAAATAAATTAAAAAATTCTAAAACAAAAAAAAACATGAATTAATTGACTTTGTTATTATTTTTATTAAATTTTTAACAATTAACACAATGACAGTTAATTATATTGTCGAAACAATTACACGTGCCACTTGTTGAGTAAATAATTGATGACCTTGACAATGTTATTAACATTAAAAACAAAAAACATCAATATTTTTTTTAAAACATAACCTTATTTTTTTTTTGTTATTTTTATATTTTTTACTTGATTGTTTTTAAATTACAGAGAAATACGTGAAAGCCTTGCTAAAGATGTTGCAAACTGGAAGACAAAATTGCCTGATTATTCACCAGGTTTGGCAATTGTCCAAGTTGGAGGTCGTGAAGATTCAAATGTTTATATTCGTATGAAGATTAAAGCAGCATCAGAAATTGGTATTAATGCAACTCATGTTAAATTACCAAATACAACAACTGAAATGGAATTGATGAGTAAACTTGATAAACTCAATAATGATCCAGAAACACATGGAATTATTGTTCAAATGCCACTTGACAGTGTCAATAAAATTAATTCACATTTGATAACTGACATGGTTTCACCTGAAAAAGATGTTGATGGGTCAGTATTTTATTGTTTCATCTTCAATTATTAACTTGTTTATTTAACAATTTATCTATTTCACAACATCATCATGACGTTGGTAAAATAATCACAATTACATCAACACAAAAGACCTCTGACATTTAAATATTTATCAACTACTTATTATTTATCAAATGAAATGTTTTATTTTTATTTTTATTATTGTTACAGTCTAAATACCATCAATGAGGGTAGAGTTGCAATTGGTGATATGACTGGATTTGTACCATGTACACCAAATGGCTGTATTGAGCTGATAAAAAAGTAATCAAATTATTTAAATCTTGAAAAAAAAAGCATCATCATGATTACTTAATAAAAATTAATTTAAATTTTAAGGAGTGGAGTTGCAATTTCTGGTGCAAATGCTGTTGTACTTGGAAGAAGTAAAATTGTTGGTACACCAGTTGCTGAGTTATTAAAATGGAACAATGCAACTGTAACAATTTGTCATTCAAGAACTAAAAATTTATCAAGTGTTGTCAGTCAAGCAGATATACTTGTTGTTGGTATTGGACAACCAGAAATGGTCAAAGGATCATGGATTAAACCTGGTGCAGTTGTTATTGATTGTGGTATCAATGCTATACCTGGTGAGTAATTTAAAAAAGAAAATTAAACATAATTATATTAATTTTTGTTTATTTTGTCAAAAAAGATTCAACAAAAAAATCTGGTCAACGTTTGGTTGGTGATGTTGAGTATGCTGAAGCAGCAAAGTCAGCATCATATATAACCCCGGTACCTGGTGGTGTTGGACCAATGACAGTTGCAATGTTAATGAAAAATACAGTAATATCAGCTGAAAGATCAGCTGAACGTTTGTTAAGCAACAAGTGGAATATTCGTCCATTACCATTGAAATTTGTTGATCCAATACCAAGTGATATTTTAATATCACGTAGTCAAGAACCAAAACCAATAACAACACTGGCTAATGAAATTGGTATTGCACCAAATGAATTAATTCCATATGGCTCAACAAAAGCTAAAATAAGTTTAAATATTTTAAAACGTTTGAATAAACAAAAAAATGGTAAATTTGTTGTTGTTGCTGGTATAACACCAACACCACTTGGTGAAGGTAAAAGTACAACAAGTCTTGGTTTAGTACAAGCTTTAACAGCACATAAAAATAAAAATTCAATTGTTACATTACGTCAACCAAGTATGGGACCAACATTTGGTGTTAAAGGTGGTGCTGCTGGTGGTGGTTATTCACAAGTTATACCAATGGAAGAATTTAATCTTCATTTAACTGGTGATATACATGCAATATCAACAGCTCATAATCTTTTATCAGCACAAATTGATACACGTTATTTTCATGAATCAACACAAACTGATGAAGCTCTCTATGATCGTCTTGTACCAACAATAAATGGAACAAGAAAATTTTCAAATATACAATTACGTAGATTAAATAAACTTGGAATTAATAAAACAGATCCAAATTCATTGACTACTGATGAACGTACAAAATTTTCACGTTTAAATATTAATCCAGATAAAATAACATGGCCAAGAGTTGTTGATTTAAATGATAGATATTTACGTGAAATAACAATTGGTCAAAGTCCAAGTGAAAAAGGTAAAACACGTAAAGCAAAATATTGTATAACTGTTGGTTCTGAAATAATGGCTGTACTTGCACTTGCAACAGACATTGATGATATGAAAAATAGACTTGGTAATATTGTCGTTGGTTTTTCAATGAATAATGAGCCATTAACTGCTGATGATTTTGGTATGACTGGTGCAATGGCAGTTATATTAAAAGATGCAATACAACCAAATTTAATGCAAAGTATTGAAGGTACACCAGTTCTTGTACATGCTGGTCCATTTGCAAATATTGCACATGGTTGTTCATCAATAATTGCTGATAAAATTGGACTTAAACTTGTTGGTAAAGATGGTATTGTTGTTACTGAAGCTGGTTTTGGTTCTGACATTGGTATGGAAAAGTTTTTCAATATTAAATGTAGAAAATCAGGACATGTACCAAATGCAATTGTACTTGTAACAACAATACGTGCATTAAAAATGCATGGTGGTGGTCCAGCAGTTGTACCTGGTAGTCCATTAAAAAAAGAATATACTCAAGAAAATTTAGATCTCGTTGAAAAAGGTCTACCAAATTTATTAAAACACATTGAAAATGGTAATTTATATGGTGTACCAGTTATTGTTGCAATCAATAGTCACTCAAGTGATACTGCTGCTGAACTAAATCTTGTCAAAGACAGTGCAATGAAAAATGGTGCATTTAATGCTGTTATATGTAATCATTGGGCACGAGGTGGTGAAGGAGCAATTGAACTTGCTGATGCTGTTATTGAAGCTGTTGATAAACCAAGCAATTTTAAGCTGCTATATGATCTTGATTTAAGTATTGAAGAAAAAATTAATATTATTGCAACTAAAATGTATGGAGCTGGTGAAATAATACTACATGATATTGTTAAAGAAAAAATTAAAAATTATAGTCAATTTGGATATGATAAATTACCATTGTGTATGGCTAAAACATCAAATTCATTAACTGGTGATCCACTTGTTAAAAATTCACCACGTAATTTTAAACTTGAAATAACAGATATATTTGTATCTGTTGGTTCGGGTTTTGTTGTTCCAATGGTTGGTGAAATAATGATGATGCCTGGGCTATCAACAAGACCAGCTATTTATGACATGGACTGGAACAGTGAGACAGATGAAATTGAAGGTTTATTTTAAACAAAAAAACATAAAACAATATATATTTTTTTCTCTTTTTATATTAATTACAATAGTATCTACAAAAAAATTTAATCAATAAAAAAAATTATCATGTTCTTTTTTTTTTTTAATTGTTGTTATTGTTGTTTTTTATTTTGACTACTTTATTTTAGCAATTGCTCGTAATTTAGCTGATCTACTTCGTGGGTTTGTTTCGATTTCTTCATCAGTTGGTAAAATAACATGTTTATGTAACATTTTCCATGATACATCAGTCAAATTAATAAATTCGTTGTCATCAAATGTTCTAGCTGCATTGATGTATTTCAATGGTGTCATGTTTGGTGAATTATCACTAATATTACCAGCTAAATGTCGTTTAACAATAGTATCTTCCAGCGAATGAAATGATATTGTAACAAGTCTACCATTAATTTTTAAATATTTTTCAGCAATTATAATACCATAATTAATTTCATTCATTTCATTATTAATAAATATTCTAAATGCTTGAAATACTTTTGTTGCTGAATGTGAAAATCTACCAATTGAATCTGTACGAAATTCATCATTAATAACTGATTCAACAAGTTCAGCTAATTCCCATGTTGTTTCAAGTTTTTTAAATGTATATCTTGATTCAACAATAGCACGTGCAATTTTTCTAGCTCTTTTTTCTTGTCCATATATTTTCATAATTCTATATAAATCAAGTTCACTTGCACGTTCAAGTACATCAGCAACTGTTGGATCATTTGGATAACGTTTACCATCCATTCTCATATCAAGTGGTCCTTCTTTTGATAATGAAAAACCACGTTCAGCAATATCAAATTGCATTGATGAACATCCATAATCAAATAAAAATCCATCAATTGTATTTGGTAATACTTTATGTTTTTTTAATAAATTTGGTAGTTCAGAAAATCTTCCAAGAAGTGGAATTAATTGACCTGGATATTTTTTAGCTAATTCATGTGAATATTCATGAGCAAGTGGATCTCTATCAAGTGCAAATACTTTAATATCTGGTGTTGAATCAAGTAGACGAGTTGTATGACCACCAGCACCAAATGTCATGTCAATAAATATTTCACCAGGTGATGGTTTTAAATATTCAATTACTTGATTTACCATAACTGGTATATGTGGACGTTTTTGATTAATTTTAACTTGTTCATGTTCAATTGTGGGACTTGTTGATAAATTATTTATGATTGTTTCGCTTGATGATGAAGATAATGATGATAAATTTGATAATTGAATTATATTTGTTGATGTCAAGCATTGCTTAATCTTGTTTAACTTCAGGATCATCATTTTTTTTAAATTTACTTTTAACTTTTGATAATATACCTTGATCTTCTTTATTGAAAAATTCTTGAAGTTCTGGTGTTAGTGCCAAGCTACACTGATCTGGATTTAAACCACTTGCTGTTTTTTTTTTTTGTTGATTTGTTGCTAAACGTCGAAATCATGTAGTGTTGGTGGATGTAAATCTCAAAATTATAATAATTGCTATCAATGTTATTGTTTTACAAAGTCTAACCTATCAAGCTGAGTTTGCTTAAAAAAAATTAAATAAATTGATTATTAAAAATTGTCATTTAACAATTTGGAGCAACAACAATTCAATGCTTCATTAACAATTAATTACCTGCCAACTTTTGATTTATCAAGGGGCCAGAGTTCTAGTAATTTAATAAAATTTTTATAAGTACCAGACATTATGTATATTTATAATAAAAAAAATATTACAACAAGTAATAATAAAAAAAAATCATGAACACTTGGTACTTTGATAACAGAAAGATCTGTCTTATTAACGTATGATCTTACTTAAAATGACACCTGATTCTGCACCTGATCAAAAGATTAAATTTTTTTTTTCTATAAATTGTCTCTTCCTGATGACCTGATGACAATTTTGGACAAATCCTTTTCCAAGAAACGAATTTACCTAGCCTGAATTTACTATTTCGATTTGTTTTTATTTTGTTGACCTCAGTGATCATACCCTCCATGGGTAAACCAAAACAACGTAGACATCTACCATACGACAACACACACATGCGCACTTATTGATGATTCCATATACATATACTCATCACCACTTGGATGTATATTTTTTTTATATTTACTTTCCAATAAAAAATTGTCACTTGACTAATTTATTTTACCTTTTAATTAATTTAAAATGTAAAAATCAATTGTAAAACAATAATTATTAATGACAAAAATTCATCAGGTGCTAATAATTTTAAATATAAATTTATCAAGGTCAAATTTCAACGTCATTTTACTGAGTGTCAACTAGCCAGTGATAAAAAAAGGAAACAGTGATAAAAAATCAGCTCAATTATTTTAATGTTATAAAAATTTTTATCTGTTTATTTAATTATTTAAAACAATGAATTAATTATTAACTATTTAATCATTAGATGGGCGTATTTTGCATTTTTTATTTCTACAAAAAAATATATTTATATCAATGTAATCAATTTATTTATAATATATTTAATTATTATTAATTATTTATTTATTAAAAAAAAATTTCTATACTCATTTTAAATATATATTTAATAATTTAAAACTACCTTGGTGTCTATGAATAAAATGTTTACCTCGACCTTAAAATAAAAATAGTCAAAGTGCAATAACAAATTAGATATTATTTAATTAATTAATTATATGAAAAATTGATTTTTTTAAAAATTCATTAATAATGGAGGCTGTTAATGGACAACTACAGACAAAATATCAAAAAATTGCAACTGAATACTCCAAAGTAAGAAAATTATCGAAATTTTTAATGTTGTTTGATGAATGATTAATTTTAAAATGAATATTTTTTATAATTTTAGATACGTGCACAAGCAAATGTACTAAAAAAAGCTGTGATTGATGAACAAACACGTAACAATGAATTAAAAGAACAAATAAAAACAAAAGACGTTTGTTTACGTCGTGCTGAACAAGAATTAGATAGTTTAACATTTCGTAATCAACAATTAACAAAACGTGTTACAGTACTACAAGATGAACTTGATAAAACTCAAAATAAATCAACTAAAAAATTACGTAATAAAACAGATACAACAAATTTACAGTTACCATCACAACCACCACCACCAAATCATGTTTATGTTGAAGAATTTCAAAAAAAAATTGTTGAAAATGCACAGCTACTATCACAATTATCAGATAAAGATATGGATATTGAATTATTGAATGATAGAATAAAACAACTTGAATATAAATTAGATTTATCAGAAAAGCTAAAATTAGATATTGAAGTTAAGTATCATGATAAAATTGATAAAATTGAAAAAGATAAAATTGAACTACAAAAAAAATTAAATGATAAACATAAACAGGATGAGACAATATCATGGTCTAGCTTTGAAACACAAGGTAAATGTGTTTATGATTATGATGGTAAAAATAATATAACAAATAATCGTAATGTTGATAATAATTCACCATTTTCAACACCGTCATTATCACGTAGATCATCAAAATCAACTGATAATAATATTAGATTACAAAAAACACCAGAGTTACATGATGATGAATATGAATTTAGTAAAATTGCTGATATGGAAAAAGAGTTATTACAATACAAGAGTGATTATAATATTTTAAAAATTAAATATGATGAATTGTATCAGAGGGAAAGTTTGATGATGTCACAAGTTGATCCTGATACACTGGAACCAGTTGAAATTAATAACATGGTGATTAATTTGAGTGAACATTGATGATTTTGAGGTGTTTATTAATTTTTTTTTTTATTTTAGATTGGACGATTGAAGGCACCATTTGCTATACCAGAAGAAATTGAAGAACGTGAAATGAGAATTAAGAATTATTTTCTTCGTGAGATTGATAAATTAATTACGGAGAAACATATTTGTCAAGCTAAAAATCTTGCTGTTATTGCTAATGTATTTATTGATTGATTTGTTTTGTTCTATTTGTTGATTGAAAGATAATTTAATTGTTGTTTTTGATTTTAGAGCGAGGTAATGAGTGTTCATTTGGAAAATTGTGAAGAGAAAAAGGAAAAATGTGAAGCTGAACTTTTAGAGGCGTTATCAAGATGGAATAATTCTCAAGAAGATAAAGATACTCAAGAAGGAAATTATAAATCACAATTAAGCACAATGACTGAACATCTTGCCAATATGAATGAGAAATTAATTTGTCAAACTGAAGAGATTCAACAACTGAAATACGAATTGGAAAATAAAGTAAAAAAAAATCATAGAAATATTTAATAGTTAAATAATAAATAAATTTAATTAATTAATTTTTTTTTTTGCTTACAGAATGGAAAAAAGGGAAAACAAAAATAGATAATTTGATATATATTACAAACATTCCAAGGGAAATTTTTAATGAATTAAATAAATTTATATTTCAAAAATTTAAAAAAAAATGTTTTATCAATATTTGAAAAATTTTTAAATTGATTTTTAAATATTTTACTTGTATCAATGTCAGATACTCAGTGTTAAATTATATTAAAGAACAAAATTATATACATAAATAAATTAATTTTCATTTAATCTATTTGTTTTTAATAAAAATTTTTTAACTTTTAATTAGTGGATAATAAAAATTTCGAAAAAACTCATCTGTTTATTTTTCTTTTCGATTCAATAATTATGTGTAAATTAAAAAATTAAATTTCTATATAAATTACCAGTCATTTTTGTTAATTAAAATTAATGTCAATTAAATTTTCAAAATAGAAATTAAATTATAAATTAATTACCAAGTTTAGAGATGAAAATTTTTGTAAATTTAAAAACGAAAAAAATAAATTTCATCAATTTTTTCCAGGTATTATTCTAAAAAAAATATTAATAAAAATTTTAATTTGCAATGTCAACTATAATTTCATAAAATCAACAAAAAAAAATTATAATTTTTTAATTTTTTATCAACACATTGATGACAAAAAAATACAGCCATTTAAAAAAATTGCTTATCCAAATAATGACCATTAAAATTTATCAACTCAACAATTTTAAATAATTAATTTCGATTAATTTAAAACAAGCCCGAATATTTAAATAAACAATTCTATTATTTTCACAAAATTATTAATTAAACTATAATCGTCAATTCAAATAAACTTTTTTTAAAAATATATATTTTATTATTATTATTATATTTTCAACTACGATAAATTTATATTTATTATCAATCAATTTTAACTGAAAAACTAGCACCACAACTACAGCCTTGTTCAGCAAGTGGATTATTAATTATTCTAAATGATGAACGTATTAATTCAGTATGATAATCAATTGTTGATCCTTTAACATATTCCAGGGATGTTTCATCAATGACTACTTTAGCTCCATTTTTTTGAAATATTCTAAAACAATAATAAAACAATAATTAATTAAACAATATATAAATTTAATTTAGATTGTTTAAATAAATATTTACTTGTCATCATTGTGAATTTGTTTATCAAGATCAAACTTATACTGAAATCCAGAACATCCACCACCTTCAACAATGATTCTCAAACAATCACCATCTTTAGCAATTTCTTTTAATCTATCAACACAGCTATCACTTATCAATACATCATCAGAAATTGATGATTTAATATCAACATTATTATTTATATTTCTTACACCAGGAGATGCAACTTGACACAATGGAGAACTGCAATAAATTATACAATTTTAATTAATAAAAATGTGATTAAATAGATGATGAAATTAATTTAAAAAATATGTTAATTATTATTTATTTTTTTAGTGTCATTTGATTAATTTATTATTATGTAAATTATTGAGTAATTATTAATTTGTTTATATTTATAAATACTCACGTTAATAATCTTGAAAAATAACGATTTGATGAAAAATTAGAAGACAATTCCCAAACAACGTGCCTTAATTTCGCCATTGCTATTTGCTATTTTATTTTTATTTTGATGATTTAGTAGTGTTGGTAAAATTTTTTATATAAATGTGATTTTAATCAGCTGATTTTATTTTTTTTAAACGTCAAAGTTTAGGGTGAATTTAAGATACAAAGTGTTGATTGTTTTTTTTATTTATTTCTTTAATTTAATTAATATATTTATTTAGTAATTAAATTTTATATAATTTTCATTATAAATTTATTTATTTATTTATTTTGTTGACAATAAACAATTGACATGTAATTTATAAACATTTATAATTTTTATTATTTTTAACGAAACTATTAACCACAACAAACAATTTTCTTACTGTCAAATTGAACGTGTATTTTTTTTTTTTTTGCAACTAAAACACATACATGTTTATTTATATATAAATCAGCTGATTAATAATTTAATAATAAATCTGAATTATCTATGGAGGTGGTGTTGAGGGATGGTTATAATATTTTCTATTTTATTTACAAAAAAGCGCGGGATAATTCAAAAAAAAAAAAAGAGCAACAAATAATCGAAAACAAATTTAAAAAAAAAAAACTACTATTATTATTTCATGGTTTTGACTCATTTAGGAAGTAATTTCTCTCCATAAAATTGATGGAATATTAACCAGTGTCGGAGAAATTTTTCTGCAAGGTAAATTCATGTCGGAAAATTTTCACTGGGAGTGAGTCGAACAGAGTTGAAAACGGAGAAATGCCGGAGCATGTCGAAAAAAAATTTCCACCAGTAGGATGAATTTTTATTTTTTCGTTAAAATGTATAGTATAATTATATACACGTGTACAATATTTATAATACACTTTGAAATAAAATATAAAAAATATAGTTGGATAGTTAAGTGGTTCTTAGTCATACTAAATTAATTTATTTATGTTTCAACTGATAATTTTTGTGAAAAAAAAATAATTTTTATCATCAAGAATTTGAGTCATCATTTTTTTTTTATTTTAAAATAAAGAAATAAAATTTGAAAGTAAAAAATAAAAAAAAATTTTTAAAGTTTACTTTTATATTTTATCAGTTGTCCCGTGTTTGGTCGGCTTAATCTATTTTATAAAAAAATAACCATCATGTACAAGAAATTATAAGGCTATACCGTGGAGGTCTCCATGGGCTATACAATATCATTTGTTTATACAGATAAGTAATCTTTTTTTTTTTTTTTTAAATTTTCACAGAACATTCTTATTATTCTTTAAACAAGTTTAAACCTGTGAAAACCTTAGATTAAAATAGGGAAATAAAAAAATTTTACCAAAATTTGTATCGGGAAATACAGTAAAATAAATGTGTGCTTCATTTGGCAGTCAGTACTCTTCCGAAACTCATCGGTAGCAGTCAAGTGCAGAGCTGCGTTATAGTGAATTAGAAAAAAGGTAAAATATATATTAAGTGCATATAATAATTTACTCAAGTGTTTTTCATCAAATTTTTTAAGTTTACTATTTAAATAGTTATAAATTATATATAATTCATAAACCTTTTTGTTTGTTTTTAAGATTAATCAATAAAATCAAAATGAGAATCGTTTTGAGTCCAACTGAGTGGCGTGAAAAATTAATTTCATTTTCGCAGGACGAAGTAAGTTTTGATTTATGTTATTTATAAGTACTATTATGTATATATACTAATTATTTTTTTTTTATTGCAATATATAATGATTAATTGAGTTTATTGTTGCTATAATTTTTTTTGTTAATTTTTTTGCTTAAAGTTTAACTCACCCGACAAAGTAAATACAGATGATGAAGCATCGGATGATAATGAAACATCGGATGATGATGGAACATCGGATGATGATGAAACATCGAGTGATGAAGAGCATTTTCAAATAACTAAAAAAAAACTTGCAGCACAATATGATATGCGAATGACTCAGATGCGTCCACTATTTGCAGGTCTACCACAATTTGAAAAAAGTAAGAAAATTAACAGTATATATTATTTTAAGTTATGAAAAAAAATATTAATTTTGTATAAATATTTAAATAATTTTTCAGTATGCAAAAATCGAAAGAACAAATTCGTTGATTCATGCTGTAAAAAATATATTCTTGGATTCAATGAAGATATTGAAGATGAAGATAAAGATATAGATGAAGCTGATGAATGTGTAGATGGATTTGTCTATGAATATAAATTTGTCAATGAATCACATGAAAAAGCAATTGATCTAAAATACATGATTAATCTTTGTGGATATATTTTGACAACCCTAAATGTTGATAAATATCCTTTTTCTGAAATAGTGCCATTGATAAATAATAATTGTCCAAATGTTGAGGCACTTTGTTTGACTTTTAAAGAAATCAATAGCCAAGATTTTATAAATGTTTTTTCTAATATGTCTCATCTTAAATCGCTGAGTATTAGGTGGCGATGTGAATATTCAACTCTATCAATAAATTTGGTCGAGTCATTGGAAAAAGTTAGTGGAACCTTGGAAGATTTTTTTCTTGAAAGTTTTTTAGAAGAAAATAACTGCTTACCACATTTACTGACTTCGGTGAGTATAAACTTTTAATTATTAATAATTGTTAATTGATATAATTAAAAAATTTCATTTAATTTTTAATAAATAAATTGATTATTTTTCAGGTTATTCTTGGATTTGTTGGGTTAAAAAAATTATTTTTAAATGGGTTTGAACCAAATCAACCATTACTCGAGGCAATAGGTCAATTGCCAAATTTGAATTATCTATCATTATTTTATGATTGGAAGGAGTATCAAATGCTTGGGAATAAAATCAACATGTATCCAATTGGGAATTTAAAAAACCTCTTGCAGTTATGTGTTAATTTTGATTGTGGTGTTACAGATGAATTTTTGATAAATCTCAGTAATAATGCTAAAAAATTAAACTATTTATCTATAATTAATACACATATAACAGATGTTGGTAAGAATGCACTTGATGATTTGAAAGAATTAGTATTCAATCTTCTTGAACCATATTAAGAATGATTATATACATATATATAAAAGAAAAAAAATATAAGTTTATCACTAATCAATTACTTCAATATTTATATAGAGAGGGTCTACATGCAATAACCCGCTACGGGTCAGAAAAATTTTTTTTTAAAACAATGATAATGATTAAAAAAAAAAGTCTAATGAAAAATAACTTTTAATAATATATTAATAATAATAAATACAAATTATCTTTCATTAGATTTTTTTTTTAATCATTATCATTGTTTAAAAATTTGCAGCCAACGAGCAATGAACCAAATAATTATATGTAATAATGCATTGAAATGCAAACTATCATAAATATTTAAAAATTTAATTTTCAACTAAGTTTGAATTTCGAATTAAGTTAATGACTAATTTTATATTAATTTTGTAATAATGCTTTGATAAAAAAAAAAAAAAAAAATTATATCTATTTCTATTATTTGTTATTTAATAATTAATATAATAAATAATTTTAAAATATTATTCAAAATATTATGTATAGTTTTAAATTATATTATTTTGAAAACAATATAACATAATTCCAAGCATAATGATAATATAAATTTATAAAATCTTTAATTTTCTCTTTATATTTAATTTTATAAGCTATATAATTTATATTTGTAAAATTATTTTTTATTCCTGTCTAATGTAATATAAATTATGAAAACTTTTATTTTTTATTTTTATGATTTTAAATCATATGAAATGATATTTATTATTAAAAAGACAAGAAAAAAAAAAACAAAGATATAAGTTAATAAATACAAGAATTGATAAATGATATATATATAAAATTTTATATATATTAAAAATTGAAAGAGTCTAAACAACAATATTATCAATTTTCGGTTTTTTCTGTTTCATCTTGTTGTATTTTGTTTTTAATTTAATTAATATATTTATTTAGTAATTAAATTTTATATAATTTTCATTATAAATTTATTTATTTATTTATTTTGTTGACAATAAACAATTGACATGTAATTTATAAATATTTATAATTTTTATTATTTTTAACGAAACTATTAACCACACAACAAACAGTTTACTGTCAAATTAAACGTGTATATTTTTTTTTTTTTTTTCGCAACTAAAACACATACATGTTAATTTGAATATAAATCAGCTGAATATAATAATTCAATAAAAAATCTGTATTATCTATGGAGATGGTGTGTTATCAAAGCTGATGAGGGATGATTATAAAATTTTTTATTTTATTTACAAATAAGCGCGGGATAATTAAAAAAAAAAAAATTACTATTATTATTTCATGGTTTCGACTCATTTAGGAAGTAATTTTTCTTTATAAAGTTGATGGAATATTATCCCAGTGTCGGAGAAATTTTTCTGCCAGTAATTTTATGTCAAAAAATTTTCACCGGGAGTGAGTCAAAAATAGAGAAATGCTGGAGCATGAAATATATTAATATTTTAATTTAAATATTTGCTAAATGCGATCAATTTATTTTTATTCACTTGTTATTTTTTTGTCTCAAAAATAATTTAAAAATGTAGATTTAATTTACAATAATAGAATTATCTAGTACATATTTTTGATAATTATTTTTCATTAGATCGAAATTATTTTATTTTTTATTTTTTCGTTAAAATGTATAGTATAACTAATTATATACACGTGTACAATATTTATAATACACTTTGAAATTAAATATGAAAAATATAGTTGGATAGTCGATGCAGTGATTCTTAGTCATGTAATAATTTATGTTTATCATGTGCTCAAAAAAAATATTTCTTAATAAGAATGTGTCATCATTTTTATTTTTTAAATATAAAATAAAATTTGAGTAAAAACTTTTAAACTACATTTTTATAGCTTATATGTAATAATATTGTTTTACAATACAGAGTTAAGTAATTATTTTTTTTAAATTCTCACAAAACCTTATTATTATTATTGTGTCAAAATTTGTATCGTGAAACACAGTAAAATAAATGTGTGCTTTATTCAGCAGTCAGCTTTCTTCCGAAATACATCATCAGTAGCAGTCAAGTGCAGAGCAGTTATAGTGCATTATAGAAAAAAGGTAAAATATATATTAAGTTCATATATAATTTACTCAAGTGTTTTTCATCAAATTTTTTAAATCACTACTTACACAGTTATAAATTATATATAATTCATAAACCTTTTTGTTTGTTTTTAAGATTAAACAATAAAATCAAAATGAGAATCGTTTTGAGTCCGACTGAGTGGCGTGAAAAATTAATTTCATTTTCGCAGGACCAAGTAAGTTTTGATTTATGTTATTTATAAGTACTATTATGTATATATACTAATTATTTTTTTTTTTTTAATGCAATATATAATGATTAATTGAGTTTATTGTTGCTATAATTTTTTTTGTTAATTTTTTTGCTTAAAGTTTAACTCACCAGACAAAGTAAATACAGATGATGAAGCATCGGATGATAATGAAACATCGGATGATGATGAAGCATCGGATGATGATGAAACATCGGATGATGATGAAACGTCGAGTGATGGAGAGCATTCTAAAATAATTAAGAAAAAACTCGCAGAACAATATGATATGCGAATGACTCAGATGCGTCCACTATTTGCGGGTCTACCACAATTTGAAAAAAGTAAGAAAATTAACAGTATATATATTATTTTTAATTATGGAAAAAAAAAATAATTTTGTATTAATATTTAAATCATTTTTCAGTATGCAAAAATCGAAACAACAAATTCGTTGATTCATGCTGCAAAAAATATATTCTTGAATTTGATGAAGAAAATGAAAATGAAAATGAAGATGAAGATAAAGATATAGATGAAGCTGAATGTGTAGCTGAATTTGTCTATGAAGATAAATTTCTCGATAAATCACATGAAAAAGTAATTGATCTAAAATACATAATTAATCTCTGTGGATATATTTTGACAACCCTAAATGTTGATATATATCCTTTTTCTGAAATAGTGCCATTGATAAATAGTAATTGTCCAAATATTGAGGCACTTCGTTTGACTTTTAAAGAAATCAATAGCCAAGATTTTAAAAATGTTTTTTCTAATATGTCTCATCTTAAATCACTGAATATTACATGGCAATGTGAATATTCAACTCTACCAATAAATTTGGTCGAGTCATTAGAAAAAGTTAGTGGAACCTTGGAATATTTTTTGCTTGAATGTTTTTTAAATGAAAATAACTGCAGCTTACCACATTCACTGACTTCGGTGAGTTAAAACTTTTAATTTTTAATTGATATTATAATAAAAAAATGTTACATATTTAATTTTTAATAAATAAATTGATTATTTTTCAGGTTATTCTTGGATTTGTTAATTTAAAAAAATTAATTTTATGTGGATTTGAACCAAATCAACCATTGCTCGAGGCAATAGGTCAATTGCCAAATTTGACTTATTTATCATTATTTTATGACTGGAAAGAGTATCAAATGCTTGGGAATAAAATCAACATGTATCCAATTGGGAATTTGAAAAACCTCAAGCAGTTATCTATTGATTTTGATTATGGTGTTACAGATGAATTTTTGATAAATCTCAGTAATAACGCTAAAAATTTAATCTATATATATATAACTACTACACATATAACAGATGTTGGTAAAAATGCATTTAAAGATTTTAAAGACATAACGTTGAATTTTCGTGAACCACATAAAAAATGATTATAAGTATATATAAAAGAAAAAAAATTTAAGTTTATCACTAATCAATTATACTTCAATATTCATATAGAGAGGGTCTACATGCAATAACTCGCTACGCGTCAAAAAAAATTTTTTTCCAAACAATAATAATGATTAAAAAAAAAAGTCTAATGAAAAATAATTTTTTATAATATTAACAATAATAAATAAAAATTATCTTTCACTAGACTTTTTTTTTAAATTATTATCATTGTTTAAAAAAAAATTATGTAATGCATTGAAATTATCATAAATATTTAAAAAACTTAATTTTCAACCAACTTTGAATTTAGAATTAATTTAATGACTAATTTTATATTAATTTTGTAATAATACTTTAATAAAAAAAAAAAAAAAAAAATTATATCTTTTTCTATTATTTGTTATTTAATAATTAATATAATAAATAATTTTAAAATATTATTCAAAATATTATGTATAGTTTTAAATTATATTATTTGCAACAAAATAATTCCAAGTAGATAATGATAATATAAATTTATAAAATCTTTAATTTTCTCTTGGAGCATTTGGTTCTATAGCTATATAATTTATATGATGAAAATTATTTTTTTTATTTGTCTAATCAAAGGCAAAATAATTGACACGAGAATTTTTATTTTTATGATTTAAATCATAAATGATATTTATTAGTTAAAAAGACAAGAAAAAAAAAAGATACTGTTAATAAATTTACAAAAAAATAAATATTATTATAAAATTTTTTAATTTTTTTAAAATTGAAGAGCAAGTTCTTCGGCAGTAACAATATCATCAATTTTCTGTTTTTTCTGTTTCATCTTGTTGTATTTTGTTTTTAATTTATTTATTTATTCATTTATTTTGTTGACAATAAACAATCGACATGTAATTTATAAATATTTATAGTTTTTATTATTTTTAACGAAACTATTAACCAAAACAAACAATGTTTATTTATATATAAATCAGTTGATTAATAATTCAATAATAAATCTGTATTATCTATGGAGGTGGAATTATCAAAAACTAATGAGTGATGGTTATAAAATTTTCTATTTTATTTACAAATAAGCGCGGGATAATTTAAAAAAAAAAAAAAAGCAACAATTAAATAAAGACAAATTGAACAAAATTACTAGCTGTTACTATTTCATGGTTTTGAATCATTTAGAAGATAATTTTCCTCCGTAAAATTGATGGAATATTTAAATTTCGCGGCTACTGTTTTCAGCGCCACATTTCATGTACTATTATTTTTTTTCTCTCCTTCCGCCATGTTCAGTCCTTCAACCATAAATGTGTGTCAATGTGCGACCGAGAAAATGCTTTAATAAAATAATCCAGTTAGAAAAAGAACGATATAAATATATCTATATATATTTTCCTTTCTATTTTTTTTTTTTAAGTGTATTGGCAAAAAGGCAGACACAAATGTGTGCTGGGGGGGGTTTACGTAGTGTGCTGTATTGAGTGTGCACAGTAAGTCGACCAATCGAGCGATCATACAATATAGATAATATATTAAATAATAATAAATAAAAAACATACATATTATTATGTGTAATTTAAAAATAACATTAAACCTAAATCAATCAAATTAAAAACCAACAAGTTAATCAATTTTTCATTTTTAAATTACAAAAATCTATGTTGAAAAATATAAATATTGTTTTGTTTTTTTCTTCGTTAAATAAATTTTGTTTTTGTTTAATTGTTTATTTGTGATAAGTGTTTTTTAAAAATATATAAAATAACTGGTTAAATTGTTGATGGTTTTTGTACGGGCGGACAACATTAATGGCTGTCAGTCGACATTTCATTTCATCGAGTAATATTCATCTAGTTTTACTCATCATGTACGTAAAATTTTATAAAATAAAAATACCATTTATCAATATTTCATCATTCAAAAAAAAAAAATCAATTAAATACAAATTTAACTATAAAAAAAATCAATCAATTATTGTTATTATTTAATTTATATTTTTTTTTTTTCATTATTATTATTATTTACATTTTTATTTTACTCCAAAAAGTAAATTTTCAAGTAAATTTCGTGGACATATTCGTGTGCATATATATTTATAGAAATATGAGTTAAAAAAAAAAAAAAAATTAAAAAATTCTCGAGTTGTGATTTGTGGTATTATTACATATTATTTTTTTTTTTTTCAATATTTTTTAATATTATTTTCTCGGTCTTCTTGAAGATACTCTCTGCTGCGCTCGCGCTTCCGTTTCCTATTTTAGTATTTAGTGTGTGTGGATGTGCCTTATGTGAAAACCATAAATGTATTTGATAATGACGATGGCCAGGACAGTGTGACATTAACCAGGGGGTGAAATATAAAAATTGAGTATTATAAAAAAAGCATATATATTTGGAACAGGGGTTTGAGGGAATGAGAAGTTTGAAAGTCAAATGAAACAGGGTGGTTGGTGGTGGTGGTGATGATGATGGTGCTACACTTTTTGACAGAGACATATCAAGGATTTTTTTTTTCTATTTTGATTTATTTATTTATTATTTTTCATTGTTGTATTGTCAACATTACCAACACTGTGTCATTTAATTAAAAAAATCAATTTTGTTTTATTAAAATTTCGAAATTTCTCAGCTAAAAATTCCTAATTATAATTATTTTTCGATTGATTATAGTATTTTTATTATAAAATATAATTTATTTTTGGATGCTCTTTTATCTTGGGTTCATCATGTAGTTTATTAAAATATATTTGATAAAATTTTAGGTAAAAAAATCCTTGACACAGCCCGTCCCCAAAAGCAAAAGAAGAATTTTAATATTTTTACTTTTTCTTCAGCTTAAATAGTGTAATTATTCTAGGATAAAAAATTGATAATTTATACAAATGAATCATGCTGAATGACATCATGAATTAAAAATAAATTATGATAAAAATATATATTGACTAATAATTGTTTTGATTTTATTGATGTTTTAGATAATTATTATAAAAAATGTTCACCGGTACAGTTAAAGTTAAAATATGTGAGGCAACTGGTTTACGTGCAACTGATAAACATCGTAAATTTTGGCAAGATGCACCACCAATTATAGATCCATATGTATTACTTGATGTTGATCAAAATCGTTTAAATCGTACATCAATAAAAGCTAAAACATTTCATCCAGTATGGAATGAGTGTTTTACACATGATGTACAATCAGCAATAATGCTTGGTTTAACTGTATTTCATGATGCTGCATTGCCACCAGATGATTTTGTTGCTAATTGTCGTATACCATTTGAAGAACTTGTCAGGCGTGAAGATGAAATTGCTGATTTTTGGGTAATTTATTAGCTTTTTACTATAAATTTTATTAATTTTAATAATTATATCATTATCTCTTATTTTTTATGTCATTTAATATGACACAAGTGATTAAGCAAATTAAATGTTTCATCATCTTGAGCCAGAGATAAGAGATAATATTTTTTTTTTAATTGAAAAAAATATAACATCAGCTGATTTTTGTTGTTTTTTTTTATGTCATAATTAAATTACGTCAGTAATTTATTTTTTTCTTGATTAAATAATATATTAAGTAATTATAAAAAATAAAAAAAAAATTATTTCAATCAAATAAATGGGATAAATTTGTTTTTTAAATAAATTTAATTTTTATTTTTTAGGTTGACCTAGAACCACATGGTAAATTGCGTGTTAGGATCGATCTAAAATGGAGCAATCAAGGTATTTAATTTTTCTATAAAGAAAAATAAATAAAAAAATTTGTGAAGAGGATTTGAATTGAAGAGTTCACATGTTAATTTGTTTTTGTAATTTTTATTAGAGCAACAAGCAGGATGTAGTTCTGGTGTTGAGGGTGATGGTGTTGGTTCTGTTGGTGGTAATGTTGGTGGTGGAACATTACCAGCAGGCAAAGAACCACGTGGATTTACTGAACGTCAAGGTTTTAATAGACGAAGAGGTGCAATGCGTCGGAGAGTGCACCAGGTCAATGGACATAAATTTATGGCAACATTTTTAAGACAGCCAACATTTTGTTCACACTGTCGTGAATTTATTTGGTATGTTTTTTAATTAACTAGTTAACAAGGATTAAAATAATATCATTAGAAATTTTTGAAAGAAAAAAAATTTAATAATTTATATAATAAAGAAAATTTAAATTTATAAAATCATCAAAAAAATTGGGAATAATATTTTGCACTGCTTGACAAAATGGTACTATCACGCATGCTAATAATCATTTATGTATCTCAATTAATTTAACGAGATAAACAATCATTTAAATAAAAATAAATCAAATTTTCTTTTATTCAAAAACAAAAAATTAAAATTGCATGTAAAAAAAATTAATAAGTATAAAAATTCGTGTTTAATTTGATAAATTTATTATCAATTAATAATTTTCACGTTTTTTTAAAAAAATAATAATTAAAAATAAATTACTATTTTGTTAAATTTACTATTCGAAATTTCGAAATTTCGAAAAGTTAAAAAATCGAAATAAATTTTTCAAATTGTTGATTAATAATTATATGAATAATCAACAAAGTGATATTATTAATTGAATGAAAGAAAAATTAATAATCATATTTGTTAATTGTTTTTTTTTTTTTTTCGGGGTTATCATGGAGATAATGTGACGTGCTTTTTGTCTGTTGCATTTCAGGGGCGTTGGAAAGCAAGGCTATCAGTGTCAAGGTGAGAAAGACACAAGTCATGTCAATAACCAATTATTTAAATAAATAATTATTTATTATTTGTTGTTATTATTTATTAGCTTGACAATACTATACGCTATTTTGGGTTGCAAATAAATTATTATTTTTTTATTTTTTTACAATTTAATTTACCATGTGATTATTTAATAAATCAACAATAATTTTTACAGATATTATTTTATTATCATCTTAAAAAAAATAAATTATCATTTATTTATCTTCTAGGTAATTAATTATATTTTTTTTTTCTTTTGTTTAATTATTTTTTACTTAATTTTTCATCAGGAATTTGCTCTGACTCATCTGCTTCTTCTTCTCTTCTTCTTTTAATTTTTTTAAATAATGCAATTAACAATAGCTTTGTGATATTTATATCAAAGTTTTATTTATTATTATATTTTATTTTTTAATTTATTAATAATTATAATTTGTTGCAGTTTGTACTTGTGTTGTTCACAAAAGATGTCACGGACTTGTCGTTACCAAATGTCCTGGTATGAGAGACGAGGTATGTATTCAAATTAAAAATCCTAAAATTATCTTTTTAAATAATTTATTATTTATATTTAAAAAACAACTCAACTATTATTTTATTTATTTATTATGATTTTTGTATGTGTGTGTGTTGACATTTGTTTTTGTTTTTGTATTTTTCTCTTTCTCTTTTTTTTTTTTTTTTCTTTTTTTTTTTTCTTATTATTCTCTTGGGGACAAAATCGTCAGGACAAAAAGCCTATGTTGCAGTCAAATGATGCTATTCAAGGACAAAGATTCAGCGTTAATGTTCCTCATCTATTTGAAGTACATACATTTAAACGTTTTACATTTTGTGATCATTGTGGATCATTACTTTATGGATTAATAAGGCAGGGTCTTCAGTGCACAGGTCAGTGTTAATTCTTTTTTTTCTTTTCTCATATCAATTATTAATTTATCATGTAAATAATAATAATAATTTAATCATTACAGTTTGTAATTTAAATGTTCACAAAAGATGTCAAAAAAATGTTGCCAATAATTGTGGTATTGATACAAAAGCAATGGCTGAAATATTAAGTACACTAAATATATCACCAGATCAACAATGTAAAACTCCAAAAATTAATTACAAAGCTGGATCAACAAGTAGTTCATCACAGGGTGGACCAAGTCCTAATAAATCATCAAGATCATCAGATAGTTCACATCAATCAAGTGGTAGTGGTGGTGGCGGTGGAGGTGGAGGAGGTGGAGGAGGTGGTGTTGCAGTTGTTGGAGGTGGTGGTGGTGGTGGTGTTAATAATCAATTAAATAAATTACCAACACTACCTGATATGACACCACATGAAGATGAAGAAGCTAGAAAAGTAACACTTGATGATTTTAATTTTATAAAAGTACTTGGTAAAGGTAGTTTTGGTAAAGTTATGCTTGCTGAAAAAAAAGGTTGTTCAGATGAAATATATGCTGTTAAAGTATTAAAAAAAGATGTTATAATACAAGATGATGATGTTGATTGTACCATGACAGAAAAAAGAATTCTTGCACTTGCTGCAAGACATCCATTTTTAACAGCATTACATAGTTGTTTTCAAACAACTGATCGTTTATTTTTTGTTATGGAATATGTTAATGGTGGTGATTTAATGTTTCAAATACAAAAAGCACGTAAATTTGATGAAACACGTGCACGTTTTTATGCTGCTGAAGTAACACTTGCATTACAATTTTTACATCAACATGGTGTTATTTATCGTGATTTAAAATTAGATAATATATTATTAGATCGTGAAGGACATTGTAAACTTGCTGATTTTGGTATGTGTAAAGAGGGTATTATTGAGGGACAAACAACATCAACATTTTGTGGTACACCAGATTATATTGCACCAGAAATATTACAAGAATTAGAGTATGGTGCAAGTGTTGATTGGTGGGCACTTGGTGTACTTATGTATGAAATGATGGCTGGACAACCACCATTTGAAGCTGATAATGAAGATGATTTATTTGAATCAATATTACATGATGATGTATTATATCCAGTATGGTTAAGTAGAGAAGCTGTATCAATACTCAAAGGTTTTATGACTAAAAATCCAGCAAGACGTTTAGGTTGTGTTGTTGCTAATGGAGCTGAAAATGCTATAAAAGCACATCCATTTTTTCAACAAATTGATTGGAGGGCACTTGAAGCAAGACGCGTTAAACCACCATTTAGACCAAAAATTGTAAGTACAATTTATTTACTTTTTTAATGTCTCAATAATTTATGAATTTCATTTATTTATTATTTTTTTTTTTTTATCTATAGACTAATGAAAAAGACGCTATGAATTTTGATGCTGAATTTACAAAAGAAGAGCCTATTTTAACTCCAGTACAACACTCAATGTTACAATCAGTTAATCAAGAAGAATTCAAGGGTTTTTCATTTGTCAACAAAGACTTTAATCCAAACAGATTGGCAACACCCTAATGAGTATAATAATATACAAATCATCAACAATCACGTAAACAAAATAAAACAAAATATTAATTTAATTAAAAAGCCATTTACAATATACCAAATACCAAAAGAAAAAATCTACAAATCAACATAAAAACAAATGGTAAAATCAACGTTGTCAAGTGTCATCAATACTTCATCATGATAATTATTTTATGAAACACTACAACGTCATATAAACTGTTGACTATTCGGCAATGACCGATATTTTTTATTTCCAATATTTTTTATTTATTTTTTTTTATATAGTTTTTTTTTTTTAAACATATATATTATTTAAATAGGATAGTTCATTGAAGCGGCAGATCAACAATCTGTCTTTGTTCTTTTTAAATATATATTTTTTTTTTTTTTTTTATATTTATATATATATTTTTCATGACAAGTCACAAGGGCATACTGTATTAATTTTTACTTTTATCACAAAGTTACGTACAAAGTTTAGAAATTTTTATTTATTTTTTTATAAAAAAAACAAAAAAAAATAAACAGTCAATTTTTTTTTTTTTTTCTGTAGATTAATATATTAAAATAATTAAAGTCCCAATAGCACAATACAATACAATTTTAATATTCCAATTCGAATTTATAATTTAAAAAAGAAAAAAAAGAAATAATATTTGTAATTTGATTGATAGCCAATTGTCCCCCTTTTTCTTGGTAATTAAATTGCATAATTAAAATTGATAATGCATTTTATAAATGATATTATTTAAAATTAAAAAAAAATAATAATAAATAGTTATGCGGGTAATAAAACAAAGAGTGCTTTGAGTCAGTAGCGCAGGGACGCAACTAGCACACATAATTAAAAAGAAAAATAAATAATCTAGTAATAACTAGGACCGCTGGTGGTCTGTAAAAGAGTTAATAAATATATTATATCTGATAAATTTAGAATACGCCTAATTATAGTCAAAATAATAATAACAACAAAAAATATATATATTTAAATGGCATCTATCAATTTTAGTAAAACGCACTAAAATCAATTTAATATAGAACAATTTGCCAATGGGGTTGTTTTTTTTTTTTCTTCTTCCTCTGGCGAAAAGGGGAGGATTAGTATATTTTGAAAAGAAAAATAAATAGTATAAGTAAATGAACAAATAAAATAATAAAAATTTAAATCGCACTAAAAATTATAAAAAAAATATTTAAAAATGAAAAAAAAAAAAAAATCTTACGTGTTGTCTCTAGTTAGGTATCAGCGAATTATCAATATTATGAATTTCGATTTTCGATAATCATGATAATCGTTCTGATAAATAATACCAAATGTTAAAACGTCATTTAGAATAATATAAATAAATAAATAAAAGTGAGAATAATTATTTATATTTAAGACGAAAATTTAAATTATTCGTTCTTAAATTAAAATAAGAAGAGATGATTATTAATTTATTTATTTTGTCGTGTTGTCACGAGTGATGCGTGTACTTAATTGTTTGTAAAAAAAAAAAAAATTAATAATAATTAATGAATGTTTATTTTAGCTTTTTTTTTTTTTTGATTATTTAAAATCGTGTGAATTTATTTATTATTTAAAAAATTAAAAAACAGAAAAAAATACGTCGCGATGTTACCTGGACTTTTATTATCAACACTGACAATGTTGATAATATTATTGTTAAATATTAATAATTGTCATTAATGTTTAACAAAAATAAATATAGTAAAATGGAAAAAATAATTTTAAGAAAAAAATTTTTTTTTTTCAATTATATTTCTGGTTACGAGTTTTTTGTTTAAACAAACCAGAATATTTATGTGAAATTATTGACCAGTTATTGTTGTTGTAATATCACTGTCGTATATTTATTATTAATTTTATTTGTTATTTATTTTTTATTATTTAAGGTGTTACAAAAATATATCAAAAATTGTTTTTTAATTTTTTTTTTTCCTTGTGTGTCTGTGCAGGTCACACTATAAAAACAATTTGTAAATTTATTATAGATTGTTCTTTCAATAGCTAAATCTCTTTCTTAATTTTTTTTTAATTATCACTATTTATTTATCATCTTTTTATCTCGAAAATTGTCTTAATAATTAAAAATTTCTTCAAACAATTGTACTCGAAATTAAACTAAACAATGGAGTCATTTGACAACACAAAAAATAAATAATTTAAATACTAAACAATGAACAAAATTAATAATAAAAATTGTCATCAGTAAATTAAATTTAAAAAAAAAAATAACAAACGGTTAGTCCGGCCTACGTTTAGAAAATTAAATACGTTATTTCAAAAGGATAAATTAAAAAAATCATAATGATAAATTAAGATAAATAATAAATTGATTTGCATAAGATTTGATCTTAGGTAGATGAAAATAATCTCAATTAGGCAAACCAATTAATTAATTTGGAAATGAGATAATATAAAATATATAAAGAAAAAAAATTTTAATTATTCGTCGAGCGAAAATTAATAATCAATATTATTATTTCATTCAAGTGTTCATCTCTGCAATTGATTAATTTAAATAAAAATAATTGTCTTTTGCCATTCTCAAGCCATTTAAATATTGACTTATTGCCGTCCTGCACACATCGATTGAAAAATCACACTAATTAACCAAAGACATTGCCGTAATTATTATTATTTATAATTATTTAAAATTATCCACTGCAGAGATGAACAGCCAACTTGAAAATATCAAAGAAATTAATGCCGCATTGTCAAAGTACAATTTTTTAAAAAATAATTTCCATTCTTTTAATTTTGTTTTTTTTTTTAAATGAAAAAAATTAAATTACAAATGATATATAAATGTTTATTTATGTTAAATATAAACTCTTGTAATTTTGTTTTTTTTTTTCAATGTAACAGGGCAAAGTTTATATAAAGAAAAAAAATTAAATAAATATATTAAAATGTGTGTCAAAAGCAGAGCTTTTGAAAATATAAAAATTTTTTTGTGCTGGAAAATTTATGATATATACACAAAAAAATAAAAAATTATAAAAAAAAAGAATTATATATATAAATTATGATAATTAGTAAGTCCCTAATTTGAAATTACGCTGTCCTTTTCGATGTGATTTTTTATCGCTAATTTATAGTCAAACTTAAATTAGCGTGATAATTAAATTCAGATAAATAAAATATGTTGAATGTTAAAGAAAATATTTAAAAATATAATAATATCATAAAATATATTATGTAAAAGTCAATCGTGCTTGTGTTTAGTTAATAGAAAATTTAAAAAAAAAAAACCAAACGCGTAACAAAAAAAAAAGTCTACAAATATATTTAAAAAAATAAAAGAAACTATAATTGTTGAACGCACCAAAATAATGTCAAGTAGTGTGTAATAATAAAAAAAAAAAAAGTCCACTAAATGCAAAAATTAACAAACAAACAAATAATAATAACGACAAAAAAAACCAAAAAAAATTAATTGATGTTTTAAAATGATAAGTAATGCGTTATTCTCGTACCTTAAAAAATAAAAAAATAAAAAATGTGCACATCCTCTTGGCAAAAATAAGCCGCCCACATTTTTTTTTTTTTCGAAATTTTTAATTAAAATTTTGTTTGATGCTATTAAGTGCATATTTACATATAAAGTTGATATAAATTTAGAGTATTTAATAATTGTGGTTTAAAATAATTAGCTTCAAAATTAATTATCATATTTGAAATTTTTTTTTTGTGTCAAACACGTGCCATATTTATTTACGCTTCCTGTTTTCTTATTTAAATTTATACATAATTTAATTATAAATTAATTAGTCTATGTAAAAAATCATATATTATATGTTATATATTTTTTGCGCATGAATAACGCAGAAATTTAAAAAGAAAATAATAATAAACAAAAAAAAAATTATAATATAAAAAAATAGGAGCGCATGCATCGTAGGATATAATCAATGTTAACTAATAGGTCGTATGACGCTGCCGTTAAATTACCTATATACAAGGTGAAATTTCGAAGACTTTTATAATTTTATTATTATTATTTATTTATGGATCGCTGTGCGGTATCATTAAATTTGATACTTGCTTTTTTTCATTTTTTTCATTTTATTTATTTTATTTATTATGATTTATTATTCTATTTATTTATTTATTATTTTTTTTTTTTATTTATTCAACTCAAGGATCTTGTTCAATGTATGCACATTGTAAAATTTTAATTAACTTGATTTATACTTTTATTTATTGTTGAACTGAAGAATTTAAAAAAAAAAATTAAATTTCTTTTAATATTTTGTCAATGCCAAGTATTGTATTTTTTTTTTTTTTATTTTATTTGGTAATTGTTGGCAGAAGATTTAACAATCCAGCATAATAGGAATTGATTAAAAAAATATTTAAAAAAAAATTAAAGTATAATTGCAATTGATTTTTAATAAATGAGCGAACGTGAAATTGTAATTTAATTTTTAAATGATTTTTAAATGTCGAAATTTATTCAAGAAAATAAGGGTTGTAATTTTTTTTAAAACTATTTATTTTGTGGGCATTTAAATTATTATTTTTATCAAGTATTTGTTGACTTATTTGTTAACTTTTATTAATTTTAATGATTTAAATAGCTCGAAAGCTTGATTTACCATGATTTTGTATTTTTCATTAATTTTTGTATGATTTTATTAACAAATTTTAAAAGAGGATAATATGTAAAGTTAATGTCAATGTATATGAAATTATGAATATTTATAAATTATAAAAATTGATCGATGAATTTTAACTGATTACTTAGAAAATAACAAGAAAAAAAAAAAGATGTAAAAAAAAAATTGATCTGAATATTTTAAAAATTGTTTTTGAGTACAAATAATATTGATTTATCTCTAAAAATAAATAAATGTTTAATTGCTTTATTATTCTATATGCAAGCTGTATTAACACATATTGCCTCATTGATTTTTGAATCAATTATTCAAATAAAACATCGCCAATAATAAAAAAACAAAAATTCATTCGTCAAAAAAAAAATTTGTGTAATAATGTAATAATTATAATTAAAAATAGAAAAAAAAAAATATATATATATAAATATACTATTAATGTACGTAGTCCACGTGTCGTTAATTATCCAGGTAATTAAAAACAACCCCAAATAAATATTCCCTCCCTTTTGCCAAATAAAAAACGAAAAAGAAAAAAAAAATTATCAAGAGAAATTACCAACAAATCGTCAGTTTTTTTTCATTTAAAAATTTTTCTTTGGATTAAATTTCGACACGTGGACAATGATACACTGTTAAATGTCTGATTATAATAAATAAAAAAATAAATAAATAAATGTATATAAATATTAAATAATAATAAAAACCTATAAATAAAAAAAATAAAAAAAATAAATACAAATAAATGATTGTGTTTGATTTAAATTAAAAAAATTCCTGTAAATATAAAAATTAATTGTTAATTAATTTGGATAATTAAATTGTTTATACAAATCCAGGTCCATTCATTTTTTATTGTTATATATTAACTTTGATTACACTATCTATTTTTTTTTATTTTTTTTATTTTTTTGTATAACTGATCACTTCTCGAATATCTCCGGCGATAATTAATTGTTATAAATTAATTTAAGTATTGTTTTTTGTTAATAATCATTCATGTGATATTTAATTTTTTTAAATGTATTATTAATTATTTATAACATTTGTTCCGCAGTTTTTGTCATGGACCTAAAAAATACGACGTTTGGATGATCATGAAAACGATTTTCAACGACATATTCGAGTAGCGATAGTTTTTTTTATTAATATTTCTTTTAAATTATTATTAATAATAATAATTGGTATAATTATGTATATTAATTTTACATTTTCATTTATCTTATTATTATTTTTTTTTTCTTTCATAAATAGTTGATAAACATAACGTCAAATTAAAGACTAGAATTAAACTATATGAAATACTTTTCGTGTGATTTCTGCTATTAAAGTTTCAAATTATATTTTTTTATTAATTTTAAAAAGTAAATGAATTATTTAATCTTTGTCTGAATGTGAATGATATGAGGTATCAGGATACGTAATAACAGACCAGCTGTAATTAAAACTTCCTTTTTTCTTTTTTTTTTAAACAATCAGTTTTATCAACATCGAAAAAACAAAAATCCATTTTACATGTTAATTGTTATAAATAAAATAAGATATAATTTTATACTGATTTATTTATTTAATTTTTCATTTGAATATGTTTTTTTTAATTTTTTTTTTTTTGTGACTGAAGCAGACTTTTGTTAAATTCCTTTTTTTTTGTTTTATGATTGTAGGATTTTTAGTCTACTTGATTTTTAATTTATTAATTGTTTATTTTATTTCGACAAGCATACAGTGTGCGCTCATTTATGTAATTAATTTAATATTAATAATAAATAAATTGTTTATTTAAAAACATAAATATGAGCATAAGCAAAATTTTTTTTATGTTAACAAAATTAAATAATAATTTTGACAATGAATTAACATATAATATATATTTTTTTTTTAATTAACAAATACGTGCTTGATTATGGACGAAGACATTAATGTACATCAACCCCTATATTTGGTTTTTTTTTTTTAATTATAAAGGGCTAAGTACTAACACAATGGATTTCTACAATTGTTTTATTTTTTTTTTCTTTTTTTTTTTTTTGAAACACTATTTTTCTTTTTTATGACAGGACAAGATTCACATATATATAAATCTATTTTTTTTTTTTTTTAATGATTAGTATTTGTTTTAAAAACAAATTGATAAATAATATTTTTAATTAATCGAAATAGTCCAAAGAAAATAATTTATGTGAAAATTCAATTTATAAAAATGCCAGATTATTTGTTTTTTTTTTCTTTTTATTTCTATCAACTGAGTGGTTTTTATTATTTTTTTTATTTTTTTTTTTTACTGCAAATTGAAGAATATTACGACGTATAAAAAACCACAAAATAAATTGATGACACTTTGTTCCTTAAAGGATAGTAATACATTTTTTTTTCGAATAATTTTTCGATTTTTTTTGTTTTTTTTCGTAAATTATTTGTGGTTTAGACAGAGGAAGCTCTTATTTTTTTTTACGTCAAAAAAATATCAATTACAATTACACAAAAAACAAATTAACAAACTTACATATTGACTAATTTTTTTTTTTCATTTTATTCTGATTATTTTTCATAAAAAAATCATCACACTAAATTATTTCGATATATATTTTTTTCTTCATTTTAAATTCTTCCATTAATGATAATAATTTTTCTAAATTCAAGACAATTAATACCACTCATTGATGACACATTTAATTTCCACATTAAAGATTAATTATAAATTAAAAAATAAATTTTCTAATCAAATTATAAACTGACTTTGAGACACTTAAATGTTTTCTTATTTTTTCTTCAAATTGTAAATGGCTTAAGCAATTTTTTTTCACGACTTAGCAATAAATATTGGAGAATATTCAACATAAAGCACAATAATACTTAGCAAAGATACTATCAATAAGTTTTTTATTCATTTTTGTTTGTTCAGTTTGTTAATTTTTCATAGTTTTTTCCTTCCTTATTGTTTTTTAAATATTTTAATAACCACCAGTTAAATACTTTGGACATGTTTTTTTTTTTCTTATGAATTGCGTTAAATTTGTCATCAAGTTGTTTAATTGTTTCTTTTTTAATTACTTTATCTAGCTATATGTACAGCTTGACGTATTTTTGATTAACTCAATAATTTTCTTTGTTCTTTTAATTAATTTACTTAAAAAATAAGAAGACTAATTTGTGATTGCTTGTTATATTTAAAATACAACAAATGCCCAAATAATTTTTTAAATATAACGCAATTCAATTGCTAATTATAATTTATTAATAACTATTTTTTTTTTTAATGATAATTTATGGTTTTGTTGTTTATTATTCGTGCTATTTTTATGAAATCATTTTATACACTTCACGTGGAAGCACACTGTATTAAAAATTTGTTCTTATTTTCAATTTAAAAGACACGCAATGTTTTTTTTTTTTTTATAAATAAATTGTCATTAATTATATTCTGATGTTTTTTATTTTTCTAAATAACCAATGAAAATGAAATTCTATTTTTATCTTTCTTTTTTTCTCAATTTAATACTTTATCGTATTTTTTTTTAAATTTATATTAATTTGTATTTCTTTTAGTACGATTATTTTGTATATTTAATTTAATTAATATTATTGATAATTTTCCGTTCAACGGCTAGTGCGCATGACGAGATTTAATTTCACAATTTGCTTTTATTTTTTTTCACAGATTTATACTCTTCTCTTTATATATCATAAATGTTATTATTTTTTATTAAGCTCCATTAGTTTCATTTTTTTAAAACTCTCTATTATTCTCGATTCTTTTTTCTTGTTTTTTCTTTTTAATCTTTTTAACTTAAGAACAATGACACGAGAAACACCGAGGGTAATTAATAAATATATATGTTACGTCATTTTTTAATCTTGGATAATTAGACAGAATAATAAATATACCCAACTTATTTAAATATTTATAATATTATTTTCAATGTCTTTAATAATTTATTGTTTTTTTTTGGTCAAATTTTAGGGATATTATTAAACGATTTTAAAAAACATTAAAATAATAAACAATCGGCACAGCCGAACCGAACACAATATATATTCATATTGACATTTTTTTTTTTTAAATAATAATAACTGTAATACTTTCCAATTAGTTACAGTCTTAAAAAGTATTTTTTTTTTTTTGATAATTTTTAGTATATATTTTTGTCTTTTGTATTATTTTTTAAATGATATATATTATATTGATATAAGACGCCAAAAAATGTGATTGTTGTACTGTTAATAATATTATCCTTGAATAAATGAGTATAAATTTTGCAGCTACAATTTTTTTTGTATATATTTTGGGTAATCAATACCTAATATTTTTAAAAGAAGGGGAGAAAAAGGGTTCTAATTGTTGTCTTTGATTTAAGATACAATGAATGAGGGGTTTACCACAAACAAGTGGATGATAAGTGCTTATTTTAATAGTAATTTTGTTTTGTATTTTATTTTTTGTTACCAATGTTTTTTTTTTTGTTGTTTTATGCATCACTATACTTCATCATGAATTTATTTGATAGTGATGTAGTTGATGAATTGTTTAACGATGTTCATCGAATATCAGAAATGTCAGTTTTACTTCCAAATATTTTAACAAGTTGATCTTCGTAATCATCAATATTACGTTTCATTAATTCCATGCAAGGACCAAGAAGACGCTCGAATGCTTCAACATCCAAAACTAAAAACGAGACAATTTATTATTAATTTGATATTTATAAATAATATTAATTATAATTTTATTTTACTTACATGCTAATTTAACATTTCCAATTGCATAAGCCGAGGCAGCACGAGGCTTGTGTGTTACTAAAGCAAGTTCTCCTAAATATCCACCGGCTGGTACGCGATTAATCTATTTTTAAAAAATAATAAACAAACAAATAAATAATATCAATGCTTTATTATTTGTAAATATATATTTACCTCAACTTCACGACCATTGTCACCGATAATTGTTATTTTAACAAGACCATCTTCAACGAAATACATTCCATCAGCAGAATCACCTTGTCTTATTATTTGTTCACCATCAGCAAAATGTTTTGGTGCAAGTGCATCAGCAAGATTCATACGTTCATAAGTCTAAAAAAATAAATAAAACAAACATTTTAAATTGAAATTATAATTTTTCATCAAAAAAATATCAAGTTTTTCAATTAAAAATTAATTTTACTAATGAAATAAACTTCGTAATTTAAATTGACAATTAAAATAATATTTTTTAACGATATAAATTGCAAGAAAAAAGTTCAATTTACATATAGCCTTGAACTATGAATATTTAAAGCTGCTTTAATCCTTGAGTATTTAAAATTTTAAACTTTAAACTGATTTCGAAATAAAATAGTAAAGTCCATTTATTTCATTATTATGTATAAATAAATAAATAGTTTATTAAATTTACCTCAAGTGATTTGAGCATGGGTACTTTGTTGATAAGATTTTCATACATTTTACGTTTTTTATATGCTGATTTTAATAATATACGTCTAAATGTTTGACGATCCATAGCCCATAATGTGCCATTTGTAACAGCTTTTATTGTTGCTGCTCTTGGCATATTATAAAGCAATGCCAGTTCACCAAATGCACCACCATTATCATAAGCATGAATACGCATATCAGCACCAGTTGGATCTTTTACATATACCTCAAATTTTCCTCTATAAATAACATAATAAAAAACAAATATTAATTATTATATAAATCAATAACATGATAATTAATTACCTTTCAATTACGTAAAAGTTATCCCCATCATCACCCTGTCGAATAATAAAATCACCGGGTTGAACTGTCTTTTCAAACATTGCGTCAAGCACATCTGCCATTTGTTCCTGAAAATCAATAATTAAAACAAAATTGAAAATACAACAACAACAAAAAACAGCCACTGAGGACACAAGAGTTAATTATTTTAGACAAATAAAGTCGAATGCTATTCAAGAGAAATAGAGTATAAACAAATTGTTTTTTCTTCTTTTTTCAAGTATATAAACACAATGTGCTTCAAGTTGATTGAATTTTATTATATTATTATTTTTTTTTTACCTTATCAAGTGCTCGAAATAACAGAATATTTCTGACACTCTCACTCAGCCTCTGTCTTTGTTCATCACTCTTTGGATGGACTGACTGTAATTAAAACAATTAAATGTTAATAATATTAGAATTAATTTTTTTTTTTGCAATTTTCAATTATTATTTTATACAAAAAAATTAATTATTATGTTAAGCACGTGTGTGCTCTTTACATCTTGAGCGTGACATAACTATCAACAAGAATGTAAAAAAAAAAATAAAACCATTTGTCTCATAAAGATAAAGAAAAAATGTATTTTTAAATGAAATAAAATTAAAAAAAAACTATATATAATATATGGCTGATAAAATAAGGATAAAAAAAAATGTTAAAAGAAAAATTATTATTATTTTTGTTGAGATAATAGACTGACAATAAATGTCAAGAGTATATCAACAAGACAAGACAATATTATTATGAAAAACACACCTATCATTTACTAATTTCGACATATTCATTAATAAATTAAATTGAAAAAAAAAGATAAATAATTCAAGTGATAATAATGTCAATGAATTTTTGAGAATTGTTTGATAAATATTGTTGAATAAATGTGTCTGCTTGTTGAACATACATAATATTGACTGTATAGATTGCAAAATAAAAAAAAAATAAATAAAAAAATATTGCTTGGATAGTCACTTGGCTCCCATTTATTAATGCTATTATGCTTGTATATATATCGAGGGTTATCGAGCATGTATCTGACGTCATAAAAGGCCTTTTATCACACGCATGATCAAGCAAGGTAAAACCTTTTGTAATTTCTCAAAGAGACAGGTGCAAAAAAAAAAAAATTATAAAATTCTTTCATCTATAAAAACGCAATGTTTTTTATTTAAACATTTTTTATTTATCTTTTTTAGAGTTATATATTTAAAATTAATAATTAATAATTGAAAATTAAAATATAATCATGTTATTTAATATTAATATTTACCCTAACACCTTCGTCTTCTTCATCTTCTTCTGGATCATATGTTTCAGCAAAAACACTCTTTCTTCTTGATGCAAATCTACCAACTGGTGGTTCTAAAATTAAAATATAAAAATATAAAAATATAAAATAGCATAGATTATTAAATTAAATTATTTAATTAATTAAAATATAATATTTTTAGAATAACCAGGAAGTCATTTATTATAAAAATTCAATGAATTAGAAATTTTATTTTATGACTTGTTGAAATAATTTTTAATAAAGAGACAAAATAATATTGTGACATTAATATACGTAAACATAAAATTAGATTTGCCAAATTATAAACGTTGAAATTTTAATTTAGCTTTTTAAAATAAACTAGTTTTTATATATTGCTAAATATATCACCTGATTAGACATAAACATTTTGTAAATTCCAATTTTACAAAAACAAAATAAACGTCATTATATTCGTACAAATCCGGCAAATTAATACAATTTATTTATATTTTTTTAAAATAAATAATCTATTTTTAAATACACAATAATACACACATTAACATCAACAGATGATGTCCAATTATGTCAACGGGGTCAAGTAAATAATTATAATCAAACAAAAAAAAACGAAAAGAAAAATATAAAATAATCTAAAAAAGCAAAGAAATAAATTGAATGTTGGCTTGTTAATAATTAAAAATGATATAATAATAAATGAATAAAATAAATTAATACTTAATTTAATAATAATTATAAATTTTAATTAAATTTAATTTACCTTCTTCAACAGATTCGTCTGGTGTTGATGAACAAGTTGCGTTTGATTGTATCAACATTGTTTGTCGATTATCACGTAAACGTGTAAAAAAATCAACAGCATAATCAACAATATCACCAGGTTGTTCAAGTAAATAACTTATTGTAAACTCAAGTAATATGTCCCTGAGATCGTCAGGTACCGTGATCTTGTTAGCGTTTCTTTGGCAACTCATCGTTGCGCCCTGGAGAAAAATCGAAATCTAGGCGGCGCCGAGAGTGAACTCTCGCGCCGAGGATAACAGACGTTTTTCTTCTATAAATATATATATATATTTTTTTTTCAATATATATATTTGTCCATGTAAACTGTCCACACTAATAAATAATAACAATAATTAATAAAAATAAAATAATTAAAATAGTACAATGATTTAATTCAATAATCGAAAAAATTTCTTAGAAATTTTTCTATTTTTTTTTTTTAGTAATTTTAATTGTTTAATTAATTATTTATTTAATTATTTATTAAATATATAAATTTTTTATTATTCTAGTATGTGATCAAACCTAGTTAGGAATTGTCCTCGTTTTAATTCCAAAAATGGTAATGAAATAAAAATAATAAGAAAAAATAAAAAAAAAAAAATTAAATCTTGATGACACTTGTCAAACTTTGATGATTAACTTGTATTATTTATTTTTTTTCAACTTAATTTTTGTTCCACTTATCACTTAAATGGCCGTAGAATTTTTCACGTTTTATTTTTTTTTTAAATTAGTTTTTTATCTATTTGCAAATTTTTTTTTTTTTTGAGCAATGACGTTTTTTTTATTTTTCTATTTGGAGTTAAATCAAGTGTCACCCCATTTATTTGATGTTTTTTAATGTAATTAATACTTTATGTTTAAGGGTTAAATTTGAAAATTTAATTATTTATTGTAGTTGGTTTTTTTTTATATAAATAATTAGATAATTTTTAGTACACCCACGACTTCACGACCCACCTTCGCGGATGCTCTGAAAGATGGCGGACAAATTGAGCCCAAAAAAAATAAAAATAAAAAAAAAAAAGAGTTATATATTTTGATATGATGAGAGAGGGAAGATTAATTTACCACATTGAACAATAAAAATTATTATTTGTTTGAATAATATATGATAAATTTAGCTGTGATGTTTTATCAAATAAATTGTCATTTTAATTTACACTATTGATTATTTTTTTTTTTAAATTTTTTATATATCACCTTGTAAGATTATTTTATTCCACATGAAATTTATAATTACAATGTCTATTGTCTAATATATTATTCAATTTTACATGTAATTATTTAATAATTTTATGCATTATTTATTAAACGTATTCACTCACGATATTATTATCGTAAATAAAAAAAGGTGATTAAACTCTGTAATGAGATTTTGACGCAGATTATATTATGTATTTTTTTTTATGTTTATTTTTTTTTTTTATCGTTTGACAAGATAAAGAGAGAGGGAGAGAGACAAACAGCCAACAGGGAGAGGGAGAGAGAATTGATTGTAATTTTAAATAGATTACAACAGATGTCACTAGGTTAAATTTCTAATTTTTCTATAATTTTTTTTTTTTCGACAATGCTTGACAATTCTGAATATTTTCTTTCTTTTTTATAATTTTGTGTGGCTTTATTGACACGTGAAACAATGGTAAGTTTATTAACAAATATTAATTAATTTTCATGCAATAAATATAGCATAAATTGTTTAAAAATATTATTGGCTAGTGATTAAATAATTTAATACAATTATTTACGAGGTTTTAGAGTCATGATATAGTTAATCAATTGAGATCAATGTTGCATAACCTCAAATTTATTAATATTAAAATAAATTTTGTTGATGTTAATTTGTTTATATTTATTTTATAGACTAAAAAACGCAGAAATGGAGGAAGGTCAAAGCATGGCCGTGGTCATGTTAATCCAGTAAGATGTACAAATTGTGCACGTTGTGTTCCAAAGGACAAAGCAATCAACAAATTTGTCATTCGTAATATTGTTGAAGCTGCTGCTGTTCGTGATATCAACGAGGCTAGTGTATATGAAAGCTATCAATTACCAAAATTGTATGCTAAATTACATTACTGTGTATCATGTGCAATTCACTCCAAGGTTGTACGTAACAGATCAGCAACTGATCGTCGTATCAGAACACCACCAGTTCGTAATTTTGGAAGAGGACCACCAAGACCAGCTGCTGTTAAAAATTAATTAATACAAAAATTCATTATGCATTTTGTATAAATTAAAATATTTTGAAAAATATTTCACATGATTTTTTTACAAAAATAAAAAAATTGATTAATAAATTTTTTTATTTGGAGTAAAATATTTTTTGTTATTTTTGTCTTTTTAAATTGATGACCTAAAGTGACCTAAAGTTTTATTAATTATTTATTAAGATAATAATTTTATTTAAAAAAAAAAAAAATTAATTTGACAATTTTAAGATTAATTATTTGAGTATTTAAATTTTTGTAGAAATAAATTAGAAATAATTTCAAGAACAAGTATGAGTTGAGTAACAAAAATAATTATTATTAAATTGTTCTTTTTTTTTTTATAATTAAAAAACTATAATTATTTACAGTAGTAATATTAATTATTACAATTATAGGTATAATGCAAAATATTTTATAAACATTTAAATTATTTAAATAATTAATTGTTTGACAAGAGAGAGAGAATTGGTTGTTATTTTAGATTGATTACAACAGATGTCACTACTTTAAATTTCGAATTCTTCAAAAGAAAATTAATTAATTTTCTCATAAATAAAAAAGAAATATCATGCGATTTTTTTTGCGCTAAATTATTCAACATTTCGATGAATTTTCAAGTAATTTCTTTTTGGCGCTTGAAAGTTATAGACAAATTAAGATCAAAAATCCAGGAAAAAAAATTGTCTTTAGTAATTTTAAAATTCAATTCGGTCAGGTTATCACGTGATCCGTAAAAAACCGGAGTGATCCGAGATAAAAATACACACACCATTAAAAAAAGATATACATACTCAACACAGTCAACACAAGTCACAGATAAATGACAACACGTGTTTGTTGACATAATATTTTAATTTCTACTCTATAAACAATATTGATAAATTGTTGCCCAATAAATATTAACAATAAAAAACAATGGAGAAATTACAATTTGATGAATTACTAGGAGGAGGGATCAGTTTACCTAGAGAAGTAAAAATATCAAAGTTAACATCATCAAGAGCAAGTGAAATTGCAGCAATAACACACTCTCTTGGTTCGTTAAAAAAATAACAATTATACTATTTATTTATTCCCAAAAAAACAATAACAATTAACATTATAAATTCATTATCAATTGAACAATTTATATAATATTTTTAATATAATAAAACTACATTTTACCTTGATTATTTATTAACAATATTTGTATGAAAAATTAATGAATAAAAATCATTTTTAATTATTGCAGAAAATCCTCAACATACAAAATTAGTATTTCAAAAATTACCAGTACACATGAGAAGACGTGTTATGTCACATAATGCAAAAAGAATGCCTCGTAGATTACGTGAGGCACATATTAATCAAATGACAAAATCTGGTTTACCTCCCAAGACCAAAAAACCATCAAGAAATTATCGTAGACGTCCTAAAAATCTTCTTGATGAATATAACAGAAGAAAGAGAAATAAAATATGGCTTGAGACACATATCTGGCATGCAAAACGTTTTCATATGTGTGAAAAATGGGGCTACAAAATAGCAAATTATTCAAATAATCGTGGCTATAGATCAAGCTACAGAGCTGTTGCAAAACATTGTATGATACAGGATATATCATACTACAATATTATACAATTAACTGGTTCATATAGTATACTTATTGATAAATTAAAAGTTCATTGTAAAGAAGGCCTGACATTTGGTGCTAAAATTTATAAAAATGGAGAAAGACAAGGTACATTAATGTTTTATAAAAAAAATAATATACCAATTGGTTTTATAACATTTTTATGGCAACCATTTGAACAAAATAATATTAAAACATTATGGATAAATAGTCATCCTTCATTTTCAAAATATATCATTGAAGAATTAATATCAAGCTTTGAATTTGAAGCAACAATTGATGATACTAATAAATTTTTTAATAATCAAAATTTATGTAGAATGGAATTGTTGATGAATTCATTGAATAGATTTAGACTACGTGGACCTTTGACTATTTCTGTACTTAGTGATACTTTAAAACTACCAAATATTGCTAAAATTATTGATGATAAAAATACAACTGGTGGTGATGATGGTGATGATGATGGTGATGAATCTAATGATAGCCAATCTTGGGATAAAAATTGGTATAGTAATCCAGATAATGTGTTATCATTTAATCAACAAAAAGATGCATTTTTAAATGTACAAAGTTTAAATTCACCTGGACAGCTACCACGACACAGTGTTCTGTCATTGACTGTACTGGATCCAAGATTTTATCTTCCTCAAAAACGTACAAAACAAATGCTTGGCTCAGATCATTATAAAACAATTTATAAATTTGATAAAAATGTCGCTGATAGTCCACTTTGGAATGAAAATATTAGAAATTATATAA
The DNA here is from genome assembly GCF_014905175.1 of Aphidius gifuensis. NCBI lineage: Eukaryota > Metazoa > Arthropoda > Insecta > Hymenoptera > Braconidae > Aphidius > Aphidius gifuensis. The sequence goes on along the minus strand of NC_057791.1, from coordinate 23,545,834 downwards.
AGGATAATTTTAAAACAACAAATGATATTAATAAATTACGAAGTGGAAATCTTGTACCAGGTGTACAAAATGATCATCAATTTGATGAAAATATTATTTCGAAAATTCCAATAATTATTATTCAGTATCCTGGTAGTGATTACAATGAAAAAAGTTTTGGTAAAATATTATTTTTTCATATATAATTAATATCTTTTTGATAAATAATAAATTATAATTTTTTTTCTTTTAGGTTTTACATCTGGTGTTGATATTATTCTTCCATCAAATTGGGCAATTCCATTTTTAATGGCTTTTATGTATCGCTGTGTACGACCAATTGGTTTACGTGAATTTAAATCAGTATTATTCGAAAATTTAATGTTAAACACACCAGAAATTAATCACCCTGATACACAAGCTTATCAAGATGAATCACAAGAAATTAAAAAACAATTACAAGATTTATATTTTCGTTATCCACCAAATAGAAGAATTAATTATACAAAATTTTCAATAACAAGTCCATTTTTTTGTCAGTGGAGTATACTTATCAACGAATGGACAAATGAAAATAACATAAGTGTACTTAGAGATCATAAATTAATAACAATGATTGATCAAAAAATTAAAAAACTAACAATTAATGAAAAGCCAAGAAAATCAAATTTATCAATTGCTAAAAATGACTATGACGTTAAACTTTTAGATGATAAAAAATCATTTTTAATATTAATTAAAATTACAATTATTGGCAAAGGTAGGCCAAAAAATTTTTCACTCATTTGTCAACCAAGCAAAGAAGATATTGAAAGAAAATTAGCTGATAAAAAATGGAATGGACCAGTTGAAAAATTGAAAAGTGATGAATTTGAAAAAAAAAGAAAATTAGTTAGACAAAAACATAAAATATTTTTGAAAAAATCAATGAGAAAAAGATCCAGAGATAAAAAAAATAACGTTAAAATAACTAATGATAAATATAATACAAATGAGGAAAAAATTAAACATAAAAAAATAATGGAAGAATTTTATTTACCAGAATGTAAAATTGTTAAAAAATCTTGTGATCGTGATGTTATGGGATATATTGTTCAAGGTGATTTTTCATTTACAGAATCAAAAGGTATTGGATGGGGTTATATTGTTGTACAAAGTTTAATTGAATTAATTAATAATAATAGTAATATTGTTCTTGTAAGAAATACACAAACAAGACAGTATCGTTTTGCTAAAATTGATATTATAAATATGAATTAACAAATGAAATAAATAAAATAAATCGAAAAACATTTTTACTCATTTTTTGTCTTTTCTTTAATAAATATTTTCATTAAAAAAAATTAACATAAAAAATAGATTATTTAAGTTTTTAGATACGTTAATTATTGCTCTATAATTATGAATTATTATTTTTTTTTTATAAAATTAATTCAAACAGCTGTACCAATTTTTTTAGTGAAACAAAAAATAACTAAAATTGGTGATTTCTAACAAGCCCAGGGATATAATAATTTCTGTCTATTATTTATAGGTTTGACTTTATTCATAATTACATTATTGTACATTATAAAAATTGAACTTTGAAGTGTATATTTTATTGATATTACTTCATTGATAAATAATCATATTGTTATTTTGCGAATTAATTAATAAATTTAATTGAAAATTATGTCGAAACCTGTTATAATCGCCGCGACAACCCGGCATACAGCAACTGTAAGTTTGTTGTTAAATTTATAAATAAATTAATAAATAATTTTGTTATAACAATATCAATGCGACAATATTTATTGATAATTTATTATTATTATTATTATTATTTTTCTAACAGCTGATCTTCTTGCATGGTCTTGGTGACACTGGGTGAGTTCATCTAGACAATTGATTTTATTTATTTTTTTATTGTTTAATAATAATCAAACGGCTTTGTTGTTAATAATTATTTAATATTTTTTTGATGCAGTCAAGGATGGGCAACATCACTTGGTGCTATTCGGTCACCTCATGTCAAGGTCATCTGTCCAACAGCGTAAGTTTATTGAATATAAAATATATGTCAAATAAATTATAACAATGTTTTTTTTATGTAATTTTAGTAATACATTGCCAGTTACTTTGAACATGGGTTTTCGTATGCCAGCATGGTAAGAAATTTATTAAAATATAAATTATTGATATTGTTATTAAATTATAAATTAAATTATAGGTTTGATTTAAAAACTCTTGATGCAACTGGTCCAGAAGATGAAGAGGGAATTAAACAAGCTGCAAAATTAATTCACAGTTATATTGCTGATGAAGTTAAAGCTGGTATACCATCAAATAGAATTGTCATTGGTGGTTTTAGTCAGGGTGGTGCACTTGCACTTTACAGTGCAATAACATATCCAGAAACACTTGCTGGTGTTATTGCATTATCAGCTTGGCTTCCACTTCATCAAAAATTTCCAGGAGTTAGTTTTTTTTTTCATTTTGTTATTTCAATAAATCTTGATGGAGCTTTTTAATGTTTTGATTTTTTTTTTTAGAATGTTGTTGGTAATAAAAATACACCAATTCTTCAGTGTCATGGAGATTGTGATCCTCTTGTGCCCTACAAATGGGGACAGATGACTTCCTCATTGTTGAAACAACATATGACTAATACTGAATTTAAAACCTACAGTGGCATGATGCACACTTCATCTGACGAGGTAATAATAATTTTATGCTTCTTTTTTCTTTATAATAAATTATAAATAATATATTTTATCTTTTTTTTTCATTCAAAGGAAATGCGTGATATGAAGACATTTATTGAAAAAGTTGTAAAAGTATAATATTTTTTTAAAAAACATTAATCTCAATTTAAAGAAATTCCTAAACAATAAATAATTTAGAATTATGTTTAAAATCTAGCGTTAAATGAGATTAAAGTGAATTACAAAAAAAAAAAAAATAATATTAAAAAATATAAACAATTAATTAACAATTAAAAAATGTTTAAAAAAAATTATCTTGAATTAATGAATTTAGAAGAGTCAATAATGTACAATCCAATATGTAAAAATAAAAAATAAATTAAATTAACAAAAAAAAAAACAACAAGAATTTTATTATTTTATAATTAAATAATAAATTAATTTATTATATTTTATTTTTTAATGTTTTTTATTTAAAATTTTATCAATGATGAAATTATAGATTTTTAAAATTTATTCAACTTTAAATTGATGTTCAATTTATATTTCATAATTCATTGGAAATTTCTTCATACGGTTTGTTGTTTTGTTGTTAAATATTCATATTTTCATTATTATAATTTATAATTTTTGATAAATTATTCATTCGTTGACATCAATGACACAGTTACAATGATTATGATAAAATTAATTATATTTTTGAATAGTCAATTGTAACCCTAATATTGGTTTGAATAATAATGAATTATTTTTCAATATAATTATTACTTTTCTATATATTTTAAACTATTATTTTTTTATTATTTCATTTAAAAAAAATCACGTTGTAATTTTATTTTCGAAACATAACATAAACACTAGTAACTCGAATATTAAACAATTTTTTTTTTCAATTATATTTAATAAAAATAATCAACACAATTTATTATAAATACATAAACAAAAAGAAAAATAATTTTATTTTTTTAATATAAACGTACTTTAAATTACTTATATTCTAATTTAAAAATGTTAATTATTTTAAATGATTATCTGTAAATTTAAATATGGAAAGAAAAAAAAATAATAATTGAAAATTTTATTGTCAATAGTAAAATTATAACTAAATGCATATAAATTATAAATTTAATTTTTTTTCAAAATGATTAATAAATTACACCCAGTTTTAAAATTTTATTTTACTTTTCAATTGATATTATGTTTTTAAAACTCTATCAATAAAACTTTTAAGTTCTTGAATTTCCTAAAAGTAAAAAATTTAAATTAACACAATATTTTATATTTTTACTAATTAATAAATTAAATTTATCAAAAAATTATTTACCTGGTCACATACTTCATGAATTAATTGAGGATATGTTATAAAATTAACATCTTGCACCATACTTTTCAGTACGTCTCTTGTCATTGTTCCCCATTCAAAAGATATCAGTGAATCCTTCTTACCATGGCACATCAACAATGGTGTGTCTTTACTCGCTACAAAATTCTAAATAATATTTAAATATACTATCAAATAATAAGCCAATATATAATATTAAAAATAGAAATTAATAAAAAAATTAAATCATACTTCTGGATAATAGTTATGCAAAGGTAACCACGCAGAAAATAAAGCAACACCACCAATTTTTTTAGGAAATGTTATAAATGAATATAGTGCAAGTGCACCACCTTGACTAAAACCACCAAGGATAATTCTATCTGATGGTGTTCCTAATTTTATTTCATCTTCAATCATATTGTGAACATTTTTTGATGCTAATTCAATTCCTATTTCATTTTCTGGTTCATGCATTCCAATTTTTTCCACATCAAACCTTATGTTCATCATTAAATTAAATGATAAATATTTTTTAAAAAATTTTCATATAATTTATTTGTTTAATTAATTTTTATCTTACCAAGAATTCATTCGATAACCATTTTGAAATGTCATTGGTATTTTTTCTCTATTAAATATAATTTAATTAATTGTAATATTAATTTTTTTTTTCATGATTAATAATTGTATTTGAAAACTTACGCAGTTGGACAAATAATTTTCATAAATGGTGGCTGAATATTTTTGAGTTTCGATGCCCATATGTTACTGAAAAAATAATTTTTATATAAAAAAAAATAATAATATTATTTTAGAAATTAGAATACTGTTTTAAAATTTAAAATTTCAATAAAAGTTAATTAAAAAATTATTCTGTTAATGATATTTAATGAAAGAAAAATTATTAATTAATTAGTAAAAATTTCCTTACCCAGTTTCAGTCAAACCATGTAAAAAAATAAGCTTAAAAAAAAATAAAAACAAACCAATTATTATAGATGAATAACACAAAATTTGTATAAAAAATTTTTTTTTTTTTTTTCATTGTTATTTATTAATGATTAATAATAATTTATACCGTTGCAGTGTGTTCAGCAGTTGGTTTAATAACAACTAAATTTGACATTTTTATTAATTATTAAATTGATAAATAAATTTTATTTCAATTTACAAACGCAACAATCAGTGAACGCTTATAATTTTTTTTCATATGACAGTATTAATTGCAACGACATGCATTTATAGACAAAGAAAAAATGTTTAATAGATGAGAAGATGAAACGGGAAATTATTAAAATGCTATGTGAATATAAGCTTGATAAATAGTCAAATGAAAATATTATTTGAATACAAGGTATGTTAATAACAATCTATTGAATATTCATTCAAAAAAATTTTTTATGTTGTTCTTAAACTATTTATTCTAAATTATTTGTAGTTCATAATTAAAACAATATGTAATTTTTTTATATATTTTTGAGTTGATTGTAAATAATTTTTTAGTCCAGTTATTTTAAAATTAATTAATTATTCAAAGGGTGCAATAAATTCATGGCCTAATTATTAGAAAGAAAATTAATTTAGTCAAATTTATTATTTATTTATAAAATAATCATTAATTAATATTTAATATTTTTTTTTTCTATTAGTATTCTTAATACTAGCTTTATTTTCATGCAGAGATTTCATAAAAAATTTTGTATTTTTTTTATAGATCATTGTGATCGAAATAAAAATTTATTTAACAAATTGTTTTTGTTTTTTTATTTTTTTTTCTTTTTATAAATATATAAACGATAATTTCATGATAAAATTTTTAATTCTAGTGACAATAATGCATCACGTGTTATTTATTAAAACATCACGTGAATTTTTTAAACGGAATATTTTTTTTTTTTTTTGTAATTTTCGTTATCAATAATGTTAAATCACATGGCTAGATAAAAATATGATGATCGATCAATAAATAAATCTCCAGATTATCTGTAAATAATTTTTTTATATTATTGATATAAATTATAAAATAATCACAGTGATATTACACCCAGTCGAACAATCATTCATGTAGAAATAAAAAATCGAAGAAAAAATATTGGCGATATAAAAAAAGAAGTTTAGTAATTATAATAAATTAAAAATCCGACTATTGCGTGATTTATGAAATGTTAATTTGACTAACCATTCATTAAATTAAAATAAAAAACAAAAAAAAAAATAACTAATTCAAACGTTGGTTGATTTATTTATTTAATAAAAAAATATATTAATTTTATTCAAATTTATTTGAAAAATGTTCAATTTTTATTATCGTTATATTATTTTTATTTTAATAATAATTGACCTCAATGTTATTATATTTTTATGACAATTAAATTAGCAGACATTACTATGATTATTTATTTTGAAAAAAATATATTTTTATATTTTTTTAAATTGTTTATCGCAATGATGCATAACGACTTTTTTATCTATCAAAAATTTTAAAAACAAAATATGAATAATATGGGTTTTTTATTAGTTAAAAATAAATATTATTATTATTTATTATTCATCTATTTTATTTCTAATAGCATCATATACATATAAGATTAAAAAACAACGATATTGTGTCTTATCAAAATATATTTTTATCATACGATAAAAATAATGAAAAAAATATTTTTTTAAATAAAAAAAAATTAACTTATTTGTTTGTTAAATTTTTTGTTTATAAAATAATAAAAATATTTATATATTTTATAAATTATTAAAAACAAAATATGTTATTGTTATGTTTAATATTTTTTTTATACTTTCTATAGAAAAAAATACATAAAAAATCGAAAATTTTAATTCGAAAAAAACTTTCAAATTTCTAGGAAATAAATTTTCTAGTTTTCTGTCTCAAGGACACGAAATATTTCCCCCCCACCGCCCCTTCTAAGCATTTTCCTATCGCCTGATGTTGAAGAAAAAAAAAAAAAAAAAAATTGGTGTTAGGAATGTTTGAAGTTTATAATGACCAACAAATGCCAACAAATCAGTCGTTGAAACTCACTTGAAAGCAACCAGCGGACGTGTATAATTTTGTCCTCTTAAATATTACTTAAATAACGTACGAATGAATTAAAATAAATAATTTAAATAATTTTTAATTAACAATATATAATAACAAGTGTATATTAAATAAATTTATTTGTTTACAGATATTAATTTGAAGTGAAAATTAATTTAACAAACAAAATGTCAAACTCAATTGTTATCGAAGCAACAGCTGAGCACACTGCAACGGTAAATTTCATATCTAATTAATTATTAATAATTAATAGCAATAAATAAACAAAATATAAATTTTATAAATCTAGATTATTAATTTTATACTTTTATTTAATTTCAAGTTGATATTTCTTCATGGTCTTGCTGAAACTGGGTAAGTGTTTGTTGATATTTTTCATAAACAAATTTTTTTATAAATTAAAAAATATTTTTTAATAATTGTTTATATTTTAAATAGAAAAAATTGGATTGAAGCCTTGAAAAAAATTCAATTGCCAAATGTTAAAATTATTTGTCCAACTGGGTGAGTAAATTTTACAAAAATTTCTATCAAAAATTGAGTTTTTTTTTTAAATTTAAATATTTATTTTTTTAGACCAACAATTCCAATCACATGGAAACAAGGAACTCCAATGACAGCTTGGTAATAATTAAAAAAAAAATATATATTTTTAATGATTGTTTAAGAATAATTAATAATTAATTTTATAATTTAGGTTTGATGTATTGGGAATGAAAACTGGAGCACCTGAAGATGAAGATGGAATAAAATCATCATCAAAAATTGTTCATAAAGTTATTGAAGATGAAATTAAATCTGGAACACCATCAAACCGTATTATTGTTGGTGGATTTAGTCAAGGTGGTGCACTTGCAATATATTCTGCTATAACATTTTCTCAACAACTTGGTGGTGTTTTTTCATTGTCTTCCTGGTTAGCACTTCATCAGCAATTTCCAGAAGTATGATTCAATCAATTCAATTGATAAAAATATAAACATAGATCATTTATAATTGTTTATTTATTTTTTAGAATGTTGTTGGAAATAAAACAACACCATTTTTATTATGCCATGGAGACAAGGATCCAATAATTCCTCATCTCTGGGGACAAATGGCAATAACGTTGTTGAAAAAAACCATGACAAATGTCGAGTTTAAAACTTATGCTGGCTTGGATCATCGAGCTTCTGATGAAGTAAATAATAGCTTTGTTATTTTAGCAAATTAATTTAGTTATCAATTTATATTAATTATTGTTTTTATCATTTTAGGAATTCCTAGATGTCAAACGTTTTATTGAACAACTTCTATAAGAAAAAAAACTAGCTGTAATTTTATACTGAAATTCTTTCGAATGTTCTTTTTGGCTTGAAAATTAATTAAATAAATAAATTTTTAAAAATTAATTATTGTTATTTTTCTTCAATGAAATTAAAATATAAATCAAGTATTTAAATATTAAATTTCCAAGTAAAAATATTTTTACATTTTTCTTCAAGTTTTTTACATTTTCTTCTTAAATTTTTTAAATAACAATTTTTTTTTTTATAAATAAATTTAAAAAACAAATAAAAATATATCAACAATGTCAATAATCCAAATCAAATTTCTCCCGCTTTATAAAGAAAAAACATGGCGTTTTATTATTTATTTATTATTTTTTTTCTGTTAGCTTGGCAAGCTTGTTGATAATGAAAAAAAAAAAAAAAAAATGGTTCGCGCCCCATCTTCTCGAGCAGTTTGCTGATAGCCAGCCAACGTTGTCGGTTTGTTGAAATATAATCAACAATCACCAAGTCCTCGTGCACTTTGTTAAATAAATAATTATCAAATAAAATTAATTAAAAAATATATAAAAATGAGTGCTGAAGAAGAAGTATTAAAAATTCAAAAAAAATTGAATAAAATGTCGAGTGGTGATGGAACGGTGAGTGAGTGAGTAAATATAAGACGCTCAGGATTTTGATAAATTAATTTAATAAATTGTAATTAATAAAACTAAATTAAAATGACAATAATATTTAATTTATCATATTAAAATATTAATTAACAATCAATTGATAATTTACATCTATTAATTATATACAAATAAGTGAAATATTTTTTTTGTTTTTTAATGTTGAATTTGTGTGTATGTAAACAACGCTTATTATTATTTTTTTTCAGGGACAAGAACAAGCATTGGAGTTGCTCAAAACATTGCAAACACTTCCAGTAACACTTGAACTTTTAACTAAAACAAGAATTGGAATGACAGTTAATGCTCTACGTAAATCAAGCACTGATGATGATGTTATATCATTGTCAAAAGTATTAATTAAAAATTGGAAAAAATTTCTATCTGGTAAGACAAAGTGATAAATAATTTTTAAATATTATTATTAATTTTTAATATATTATTTAGGAACAAAAAAAGATGGTAGAGATAGTGGATCAACAAGCAGTACAAAAAAAGATGAACGTAATAATAAAAAAGATGATGATACAAAAAAAGAAAAAGATGACAGTGATAATAAAATTCAAGATGATAGAACATCAAGTAAAGATTCATATAAAAAACAAGCATCATTTCCAGCAACTGGTTCAACAACAACAACTGATGCTGTTAGACTTAAATGTCGTGAATTACTTGTATCAGCATTACGTGTTAGTGGTGAAACAATTGAAGGATGTGCAACACCAGAAGAACTTTCTGAAGAACTTGAAGATGCTATTTATGCAGAATTTAGAAATACAGATAGCAGATATAAAAATAGAGTAAGTTAATTAGCTTATTATTAAATATATATTTAATTAATAGCTTATTTTTTTTTTTTTCAAATTTATAAAAACATTTTTTTACAATCGAAAAATTAAATAGTAATTTTCGATTTTAAAAAATCGAAATTTAATTATTGTTGGTATTTTTAAAAGTAGTGTAAAAAAATGATTGAAATTAATTAAAATATTTATATTTGTACATGTAATTATTAAAAAATTACTAAATAATTTTTTTAATTAAATTTTTTATCATGATATTTAATTTATCTAATATTTTTCATAAAAAAAATGAAAAAAAGTTTCGAAATAATTTTTTTTAAAATAAGTTTAAACAAATTATTGTTTATATTTGTTAATTAACAATTAATTTATTTATATTTTAGATTCGAAGTCGTGTTGCTAATTTACGTGATGCTAAAAATCCAACATTACGTACAAATTTTTTAGTAGGTGCAATACCACCAACAAGATTGGCTGTAATGACTGCTGAAGAAATGGCAAGTGATGAAATAAAACAACTACGTGATAAATTTCAAAAAGAAGCTATTAATGATGCACAACTTGCAACAGTACAAGGTACAAAAACTGATTTACTTAAATGTGGTAAATGTAGACAACGTAATTGTACTTATAATCAAGTACAAACAAGATCAGCTGATGAACCAATGACAACATTTGTTTTGTGTAATCATTGTGGTAATAGATGGAAATTTTGTTAAATATATCTTCCATTTTCATTATATATATCCAACAATCATTTATCGTGTTTTTCCCATTTTTTTTTTTTCAAACAATTGACGTAATTAATAAAGAATTCTATTAGAAACTTGGATATTCTTTTTTTTTTTTATCATCTTGCCTAGAGAAAACCGTCATACAGTTGATCAATCATTCATTAATTGATTTAATGTTATGAAAATTCAAATTTAATTATTCAAAATTAATTTTTGATTATTTTATTTGTAAATTATTAAATTCTTGATTCAAGTTTTTGTTTTTCCTTTTTTTTTTATTCTTTTGTTTCGATTAAAGTTATAAAACTTGACATAAAATAATAATTATCATTAACAATGTAAATGACAGTTATAAACTTGTATTTTGGTTCTTTTTTTTTTTATTCTTTATTTTTTTTTTTCTACAAAATCGTATTCGTATTCGTAAAATTACATGAGTTCAAAAAAAAAAATAATAATGTATATTGTATTAATTGATTACAAGTTTTAGGATGAATAAAAAATAAATCAGTGTGTAAAATATTGTGTTAATATTTTATTTTAATTTACAATATTTAATTCTGCATTATTTACAAGTTAATGGATAAAAAAATTATGAAGATTGTTGAGTATCTGGTTCACTTCTACATATTATTGATATTCTTCTGTCTTTTTTAATTTTTTTTCCTTGATATATTGAGTCATTTGGACCTAGTACTTCGTGATTGTAAACTTGTCGAGCAACACCACTGTTAAAAAAATACATAATATTATTTTTAATTGATTAAATGATTCTTTCTTTTTGTTGTAAATTATTACCTCATTATGTATAATGATCTTTGAGGAAGAAAAAAATCCTCACGACATTTAATTTCATCACCAACTTTGGTCAATCTCATAACACAATCAGATAGTAAACTTATTCCAGCAATGACATCTCCACAAAACTAGATAAATTAATAAATTAATTAAATTTTATAATTTTTTTTTATTTAAAATTAATTGACAATTTTATTTTCATTTACCCTGACACTGTCTACATGTGGTTTTATGATTCCTTCAGCAGACAAATCCAAAACATGAACATATCTAAGTTGTGGCATACCTGGTGGAAATGCCATTTGTCTAACTCTATCAATTATTATTTTATTAACATCATTCCATTTTGATCTTTCAGTTTCTCTGTATCCATGAATAGCCTAGACAACAAAATCAACTTGAATTTATTTATTTTAAATATTATTTTTGAGTAAATTAATCATACATCATCCCAATGATCAAATTCATATCTTAATTTTTTCATATAAGGTTCAACTTCTTGAAACAATGATTCTTCTTCATCTTTATTTATAAAATCAGGATATATTTTCATTGTTTTTAACAGTTCTTCTTTCCAATTTTTATCATTGTCAATATTATTTTTGTTACTTGAAAGTGTTGAACATGTTCCAGTACATAACAAACGACAATTTTTATTTTTTAATATATTCAATTGTTTAAACAACAATCTCACTGCCATTATTTCACCAACAATCTAAAACATTAAATATTTAAAAACATCATTAATTAATTCATTAACAACAATTGTTTATTTTTGTTTTTATTATAAACAAAAAATTAAATTAAACAGCCAAAAGTTTATGTTGTTTTTTTCAATAAATTTATATAGGTAATTACCTGTGGACTAAAATAAAATTATAAAAATACTGTACTATATTTTAATTGTTGATTATTTATTTATATTAGTTAATAATAATAAACAAATTCATGACAATTGACAACAATGGCCGATAAAAATAAACAGAGTTGCCATCTGTTGACAGCAAATGTCGTCTAAAAAATTCTACATAAATTGCATAAATTTTCATTTTCAATTATTAAAAAATTAAATATAAACATTACAATTATTATTGCAATAACAATTAATAAATTGTTATAAAATATTTATCCTTTTATTGTAAATATGTTTTTTTTTTTGTTTTTTTAAATGTCACGTGGTACGTATACAGCGCTATTGATGTGTGCATTGATGGTTTTTTAAAGCTTGGGAATCTAACATACACCAACATAAAACAGGAAGGGGTGGTAGCCATTTTCAAGTTTCAACTCTCGTCCCTCTTTCCCATACCAGCAGCCCATTGTACGGCCTGGTTTTTATTCAGTTTTCGTGAATAAAGTGCTAGAAAGGCACAATTATGGTGAGTTTATTGTTAATAATTAATTAATAATATAAAAAATTATTATTAAACAATAAATTGATAATAATTTTATCAATTAATTTGCCTCAAATTGGATAAATAAGTTTTAATTGATGGAATTAATTCTCAACCACGTGTAACACTACATTTTCATTACTTCAATCTGACTAATTATCAAATTATTTATTAAATATTAAATAATTTATTAATTAATTAAATTTATTTTATTTATTATTTTCAATTAATATAACGTGAAACAAGTGGTTAAATTGTGATTATTTTATTGATAAAAAAAATTAATTATTTGAGGTTGTGTTTAATGGCCGCCATGTGCATATTAACCCAAAACTTTATGACGCATTTTTTTTCTTGTGTTGTTTTACTACAAAATTTTTTTAAAAAATTATTCTTGGTTTAATTAAAATTTAGTATTGATAATTTATATTTGTTTTGTTTTAGTCGCAATCGACAGCCAGACCTTTGGTCAGTGTTTTCACTGACAAAAATGAACGAAGCAAAGATACAATTTCCTTGCCAGCCATCTTCAAGGCACCAATTCGTCCAGATGTTGTAAATTTCATCCATCAACAAGTGTCAAAGAACAAGAGACAACCATACGCCGTCTCAAAAGAAGCTGGTAAGTTGTTTAACAAAAAAAAAGTTTCATTTTAAGTGTAACTCTGCTAGTCAAGGCTAAACTTGCCTTTAACCAAATTAAACATGCCAATTAACACTTGTATTTTTTTTGTCTTCAAAAGGTCATCAGACTTCAGCTGAATCATGGGGTACTGGTCGTGCTGTAGCTCGTATTCCCCGTGTACGTGGTGGTGGTACTCACCGTTCCGGTCAGGGTGCATACGGTAACATGTGTCGTGGTGGACGTATGTTTGCTCCAACAAAAACATACAGACGTTGGCATAGAAAAGTTAACGTTAACCAAAAACGTTATGCTATTGTATCAGCAGTTGCTGCATCAGGTGTACCAGCACTTGTTATGTCAAAAGGTAATTTAAATTAATTGTTAGCTCATCTCTTTATTTGATAATTTACATAATGATGATCTACTTTGGTCCGTGTTTATGAATTACATTGATTTCAAACCAAATAAAAATTTATCTGATTAAAAAAACAAGAAACTAAAATATATTTTAAATTGTTATGATTTGTTTTGTTTATTAATTAAATTTTGTTTTGTTAATTAGGACATTTGATCCAAGATACTCCTGAATTTCCATTAGTCGTTGAAGATAAAATTCAAGAATACACAAAGACAAAGGAAGCCACCATCTTCTTGCGTCGTATCAAGGCCTGGGATGATGTCTTAAAGGTAAATTAAATTGTCCTTAATGTTATCATACTAATTGGCACTGTGTAAATGTCCCCAACTTGTAAAAAATTTACTTGGATGGTCCAATCAAGTGCCAGAGCAAAATAGAATCTTGGCGTTTAAAATGAGTGTATTTATATCTCAATTTAGACATAGTTTCTGCACATAATTATCATATTTAAATTATAAATATTATCATGTTGCTTTTGCATATATTAATTCAAATATAATTTTATCAGGTTCGCAAATCAGAACGTCAACGTGCTGGTAAAGGTAAAATGCGTAATCGTCGTAAGATCCAACGTCGTGGTCCATTGATTGTCTACAGTCAAGATAAGGTAAACAAAAAACAATTAAATTAAATAATAAAAAATATTCAATTAAACATGATGATTATCTTTGGTCCGTGTTGCTGAATTACATTGATTTTATCAATAACCATTTCTGATTATAAATTACAATTTATAAATATAATTATTTAGCTTATTTTATTTTTGACTAATCAATTGTTATTTAATTAATTACAGGGTATCAAAAAAGCCTTCAGAAATATTCCAGGTGTTGATTTAATGAATGTCAACAAAATGAATATATTGAAACTTGCACCAGGTGGTCATGTTGGTCGTTTTATTATCTGGACAAAGAGTGCATTTGACAAACTTGATGCTCTTTATGGTACATGGCGTAAAGAATCAAAATTGAAGAAGGGATACAATCTTCCATACCCAAAAATGGCAAACACTGATCTTGCTAGACTTCTTAAGTCTGAAGAAATCCGCAAGGTTCTTCGTGCACCAAGGTACAATATATTTTTAATAACAATGTTTTATTTATTTATTTGCAAATTTGTATTTTTAATGATGAGTCTTTATTGGTCCGTGTTGCTGAGTCCTAGTGATTATAAAACTTAACCACTTCTGATAATTTAATCAACAATTTATTAATTTATTACTTTTTGTATATGAATGATTTATTAATTGTTGTGTTTATATTTTTAAATTGCAGAAAGAAGGTTGTTCGTGCTGTTAAAAAATTGAACCCATTGAACAACACAAGAGCTATGCTCAAGTTGAATCCATACGCAGCTGTTACCAAGAGAGCAGCAATTCTTACTGCACAAAAACGTCAACAATCACGTGAACTTGCACTTGCTAAAAAACGTGGTATTACATTACCAGCAAGTTCAGCAGCAGTGAAGTCATTAAAAACACGTGAAAGACGTGTCAAGTCATTGATTGCCTTGAAAGCATCAAGACCAAAGGTTGCTAAAAAAGTATCAACTAAAAAAACAACTGCACCAGCCAAAACAGCTGAACCAGTTAAAAAAACAGCTGCAGCAAAACCAGCAACAAAAACAACAACAAAAGTAGCTGCCAAGAAGTAAATTATATATTAGAAATTTGTGAACATTTTTAATATTATAATAATAAATACAATGAAAATTAATTTATTTGTGTTAATTTTTTATTTATTTATTACAAAATACACCACCATTTTTTATATATATATATATTTTTATTTATTTATTATCTAACATCCTTAAATTTTTAACAACAATACTTTTTTTATTTTTTTCCATTTCAGATCTTCATAAACAAACAATTCAGTTGTTTAAAAATTTTTTTTTTAATTTCTTTTTGTTACAAATAAATTCAATTAAATATGATGAATTTATTTTTAAATTAACAGTATATTTTATCAACTTTCTAAATGTATAAGTACCACGTGAATAACATTTTAAAAATACTTGAAAAAAAATTAAAACTAACATGAAATTCTGAGCATATTTAAACATTTATTTTTCAATAATTAAAGTCACAGACTATAACATTTTGACCCCAGGAAAAAGGACGGTTTGGATATTTTATTTTCATCAAGATTAACTATAAATTAAACGTAATTATTGGCACGTAATTTTACCACATTGTTAAACTTATTAAAATTACCCCTGTACCAATTATAGAAGTACTTAGAACTTTGTGCAATATTAAATATATATATTTTTTTTTCATAGCAAACAATCTACCATGTGCTGAATCAAATATAATTACAAAAAATTTATTAAACAATTAAATTGACATAATATATATATTTAATTTTGTACAATTAATAGACCCAAATTTCGTCTCAAAGATCATCATCACCAATCATATAAAATGCATTATTTTCCATAATATCACAGTCATTATTTTTTCCTTTATCAACTTTAAGTGGTACACCAACATTTTTGTTAATTTTTTTATCAATAAATTCACTTGTTTTATCATCTTCATTATTAATATCATCATCAAACACTGATGATGATTTTATAATTTTTTTCTTTTGACCATCTCTCATAATATACGTCCAAGTCTTGCTACTTTTTTGATGAACATCATCTGTTTTTTTCATTAGTAGCTCATCAATCATACCTTGTAATGATACAGACATTAAAATTGCTTGTTCTGATGATATCGAAACCCATTGCAATTGATTTTTAGCAACCAAATATTCAAATGATAATTCTAAACTGTATTTCATTGTATCATCATCATCATCTTTGTCAGTATTATTATGCAGTGTTGTTATTCTCCAACATCTCATTCTTGTTACTTTAAAAATAGTCTCATGTTCTTCAACATCATCTTCTTCATCATCCTCATCATCAATTGTTCGTATACTTAATTCATTCTTTCCAATAGCAATAAGTACCTTTGTTCCTGGTCTTGGATAATCACAATAACATGCTGAAAATTGTATATAACCATAGTATTTAAAATTCCTAACAACATTTAAATATTCCATTTTATTATTATCAATTTTTAAATCATCAAGATGTTCAGTATAATCATGTGGTACTTTGATCCAGCCTCTTTCAATTTCAGCTATTGTTTGGATATACAGCAGATCCAATGATACTGGATCATTCATCAACTTATCATCATTATTAACATCCCAATAATTTTTTCCAATAACTATTTTACTATTTTTAATGTTTATATTGTTCATTGTCAGTATTGGTGATTCGAAATTTTGTAATTTACGTATTATTGCTGTTTTTTTGTTGTTAATATTATCACTTACAATATACAATGCAAATAAATAATCATAATTATTATTTAAATTAATAGTACGTAGTGCTTTTTTTAGTACACATAATGTTGATTCAGATGTTGATGATTTTAATGTTATTATATTATTTTTAAACATGTAAATATTGATGTCTTGTATTGATGAAATTTTATTTGATGTTTCTTGTTGTGCATTTATTAAAAAACCATTTAACAATTCACAATTATTTATCAATGAATTTTGTCCAATTGTTTGAATGTATTTTTCAAGACATGTACGTCTTTCTTCTTGTTGATTATTTGTCAATGGAAATAATTTTTTTGATGGAAAATTTGGTAATTTAACATCAAATTCTTTTGTTAATTGCTCATGAAAATTGAGTAGCTGCTTGTATCTTACTGTACAGTGAAATAGACCATTTATGTGAATATTATATCCCTGTAATTTAGAAATATTATTAAATTTATATTATTTTGTTTTAATAATTAAGAGTATTTATAATCACCGTGTATGCAGCTCCAGTGTTGTCAATAAATTCCTGAGTGTCTGGTATTGAGAAATGCATTTTATATTTGTTTTTTTTTAAAGAAAATTATTACTAATCAATTAATCACTTGATGATGAAAATATTTATGATAATGTCAATGATGCAATTGTTATAAATATTGTTATTATTGTTGTTGTTGATTTAACCTCTTGTAATATTATTATATTTTTTTTGACACAATCTATTGTTGATATATAATGCTTATTAATTAATTTATAAATTATACAACAATGTGTTAATAATGTACATTAAATTGTTGTTATTATTTTGATAATTGTAGTAATTTTGTCAATTATTTATGTTAATTAATTATTTATTTAAAAGATTGTGCGCAACATACAGACATATCACACCCACTAGCTGCTCTTGGCACGTTACTGTCTCTTTTTTTATTTTTTATTTTTTTTTGCCACTTTCAATAAGAGTGGAGAGAAACTGATGATGTTGACTATCACTTTAATTTTTTGAAATATGATTATGTAAAAAATAAATAATAACTATATGATTTATTTTTATAAATTATATTTCGAAATTTTTGGTTTTTTTTTTCGATGGAAATTTTTTGTTGTCTTGCTATTTATGGACATGAAGCTACTAGATTTTTTTTTTTTTTAAATATACGTAATTTTATTGTTGTTTATAAACTTGAATATATATTGTTATTATTATTATTGTTTTTTGTTATTTTGTTTAGGTGGAAAAATTATTCACATGATAATAGATGCCTGATAAATAATCAAAGATAGCATTTATTATATTTTTTTTTTTAACAACAATATCGTTCTTTCCATGAACCACCTAAACAAAATAACAAAAAAAAAATAATAATAACAATATACATTTAAGTTTATAAACAACAATAAAATTTATTTTTTACATAATCATATTTTAAAAAATTAAAGTGATAAATAGTCAACTTCATCAGTTTTCTATCCACTCTTATTGAAAGTAGTAAAAAAAAAATAAAAAAAATAAAGATAAAAAAAGAGACAGTAACGTGCCAAACAGCGTATTTGTACTTTTGTGAAAATATTTTTCCAAATTTTTTCGCGATTGTAAGAAATATTTAAAATAAGATTAGGAGTCGATACTGGTACGGAGGTAAATTATTGATAATTAATACTTTTTAAAATACATGATCTAATTAAATTTATTTCTTACACGATTATTTTGAATTTCTCCGTGATTACACCGATTTTTTCCCATGTTCACCCATGCGGAGAAATGAGGAGAATTTTTTTCTCCGAAAAATACTAACGTGGAGAAATGTGAAAAGGAATATTCTTCACAAAAAAATTTAAAAAATATAGTTGAAATTTAGTAAGTAGTGTAGTCATCATATTTTGTTGGTGTAGTCATTGTAGTTATGTATAAGCTGGTGTAGTAAGTGTAGTACTTGTGTTTTTTGACTATATACATTTTGTAGTCGTGATTTTTGGCGATGAATAGCCCCTCGAGTCGCACTTCGCACTTCCAGGCGGCTTGCGTCGGTACTCGGTACCACTCGGTCCGCACTTCATAGCTGACTACGTTCACGTGCGTTCACGCATGTTAATGTATTGAGATAAAAAAAAAAGTAAACAAAACTCGGCAATAGTGAATAACAAATTTTAATATGATATATTTTGATATCAGAGATCAAAGAGAAAAACGTAAATTAGAGTTGGAAAACCTTTTTTGCAAAAAATATAAGGTTACAAGTGAAACATCAACACCAGCTACCCTTAAAGAAAATAATAATAATAAGGTTAGTCCAAAATATAACTGCAGTGAAAAGATGCATGTCGTTTAATTATTAAATTGTTGTAAAATCTAAATATTCATTATTTTTTTTAGATATACTATCAGCATCATGATCATTCATACGCAAAAAATATAATAGTTAACCTTGTTAATGATGATTGTCTAGCTGAAATATTCACATATGTGCCAGCATGTGAAAGACCCAAAATTGCAGGTAATACAATATATCAATTAATTGATTAAGAATATTATTTAAATACGGTAATTAATATGTTTG
The DNA here is from genome assembly GCF_014905175.1 of Aphidius gifuensis. Classification (NCBI taxonomy): domain Eukaryota; kingdom Metazoa; phylum Arthropoda; class Insecta; order Hymenoptera; family Braconidae; genus Aphidius; species Aphidius gifuensis. Next base: position 23,526,191 of record NC_057791.1, on the reverse strand, counting down.
TATAATTTATTTTTTTTTAGTATGTCAAAAATGGAGAAGAGTCCTTGATTATTCCTGGAGTAATGTCAAAAAACTCGGACTAACTCATTGGGAACGAGCTGCAGAGTATCCAAATTTTTTGAAGAAATATCCAATACCCGATGGAAGATTAAGCTTTTTAAAATCATTGCTTTATAAATGTGGTCGTTATTTAACAGAATTAGACTTGTCAGCGTATGGTTATAGTGACATAGTGCCAGTTATTAATGAATATTGTCAAAACCTCGTGAAACTTCGATTAAGATTCATCTATGATGACGATGAAATAATATATGATACAGCATTTTCACGTCTATCTAAGCTCAAAGTATTAACAGTTATATTTCAATGTATGAGATACAAGTCTATGCTTGGTTATATAATCAATGCATTGTTACCCCTTGCTGATACATTGACTGATCTGACTCTGTTCAATTGGAAAGATGACGTACCCTGTAAATATACTCGACCCTGTGAATTTTCGTGGACCACCGTCTATGTAAGTTAAACTTTATATCTATTACAAAAAAAATAATTTTTTAAAATCACGTGACGAAAATTAAAATTTTCAATACTCCGGTGAGTTACGTGCAATTATTTGTGAGCGAAGCGTCCCACCTACTTAATATTCTTTTTATTTTTTACATATACTTATGAATAATTTTTTTCGCAGGTGCTTGAACGAATGAAGGCTCTGAAAAGAATTGAATTTGGTGGTATTCAAATGTACCCAGAGTTAGAAGAGTATCTGAGAAATAATCGCACACTAGAATGTTCTTACTATGATCGTTCCTTAAACGAAAATATCATTACGCCAAATCAGTTAATGAGTATAACTACATTGAATTTAAAGAAATACAGAATTTCAGATGATAGTTTGTATACTATTGCCAATACCGTGGAGCAATTAACAATGCTCTCGATAAAATGGCAATGGATAACTAACGATGGTGTAGTAGCCATTTCAAAGATGAATAATTTAAAGTATCTTATTTTTTCTGGCGTTAATGACAGCATTAATTCTTCATCCATCAAATTGCTCAAAAACTTAATTAGATTAATGTTACCAGGCAGCAATATAATTAATGATGATTTAGCCATTAAAGTTCTCGAAAATTCACCAAAGATGGAGATGCTTTTTGTTCCGGAAACAAGTGTAACTGTTGAATTTATCAAAAAAGCAGCAGAAATATCAAGAATACGAAAACAACACTTGCTTTCAGCTGTTTCTTTCGAAATTGATAAAAAACAATATGAATCGCCATATTTTGAAATTATTTGTTCAACAAAAAAAAAATTAGATAATTGACAAATTTTGGTGACAACTGACTATTAATATCACCACGAAAAAAAAAAAAATCTTTCAACTATTTTCAATTAAAATGTAATAGAGTTTTCAAATGTAATAGAGTCAAATATAAAATTGCAGTGTAAATTACGTTTTTTTGTTACCAAAATTTATTCATTTATTTTTATCTTTATATCACATATATTTTAAGATCACATACGCACTTAATATCCCTACCCGACTTCCGTACTAACTATATGAATTATTTTTATAATTTATATTTCGAAATTTTTGTTATTTTTTTTTTTTTCGATGGAAAAATTTTTTATTGTCTAGCAATTTATAAACATAAAGCTACTAGATTTTTTATTTTTAAAAGACGTCATTTTATTGTTGTTTATAAACTTGAACATATATTGTTATTATTTTTTTATCCATTTTTTGTTATTTTGTTTAGGTGGTTCATGGAAAGAAGGATATTGTTGTTGAAAAAAAAAATAATAAATGCTATCTTTGATTACTTATCAGGCATCTATTATCATGTGGATAATTTTTCTTTTGATTCATAAGCACTTGGATTGTTCATATCGATTTTGTTAAAAAAACTAACAAGTTAATATAAAATGGAATTATTTTATTGTGAATTGATAACTATAATTAATATATTATTTTTTTGTTATTTTCACAAGTAAATTGTCGAGGTATACAAATTCAAATCATTGATATATTTCTATTTAAAAATTAATCAAATTTTGTTTTTTTTTTTTAGTTTGTTTGTTGCTTCTGGAGTTCTGAGATATAATTCTGCCAGTTTGCCCTGTGCACTTCGCAGCGGCTTGCGCCGGTACTTGGTACCATACGCACTTTATAGTCTACGTCGTTCACAGTCGTTTACGTGCATTTACGTGCGTTTACAGTCGTTAACGTGTGATCACGCATGTTAATGTATTGAGATAAAAAAAAAAAGTAAACAAAACTAATTAGCAATAGTGAATATAACAAATTTTAATATGTTATATTTTAATGTAGAAGAGCAAAGAAAAAAACGTGTATTACAGTTGGAAAACCTTGTTTGTAAAAAATATAAAGTTACAAATGAAACATCAACACCAACTTCCCTTAAAGAAAATAATAATAATAAGGTTAGTCCAAAATATAACTGCAGTGAAAAGATGCATGTCGATTAATTATTAAATTATTGTTGTAAAATCTAAATATTCATTATTTTTTTCAGATATACTATCAGCATCATGATCATTCATACGCAAAAAATATAATAGTTAACCTTGTTAATGATGATTGTCTAGCTGAAATATTCACATATGTGCCAGCATGTGAAAGACCCAAAATTGCATTGGGTATGTGATAAGTACAATATATCAATTAATTGATTAAGAATATTATTTAAATACGGTAATTAATATGTTTGTATAATTTATTTTTTTTTAGTATGTCAAAAATGGAGAAGAGTCCTTGATTATTCCTGGAGTAATGTCAAAAAACTTGAGCTAACTCATTGGGAACAAGCTGAGTATCCAAATTTTTTAAAGAAATATCCAATACCTGATGGAAGATTAAGCTTTTTAAAATCATTGCTTTATAAATGTGGTCGTTATTTAACAGAATTAGACTTGTCAGCGTATGGTTATAGTGACATAGTCCCAGTTATTAATGAATATTGTCCAAACCTCGTAAAACTTCGATTGAGATTCATCTATGATGGCGATAAATTAATATTCAATAAAGCATTTTCACGTCTATCTAAGCTCAAAGTGTTAACAGCTATATTTCAATATATGAGAAACGGGTCTATGCTTCATCGTATAATCCATGCATTGTTACCCCTTGCTGATACATTGACTGATCTGACTCTGTTCAATTGGAAAGATGACGTACCCTGTAAATATACTGGATCCTGTAAATTTTCGGGGATGACCATCTATGTAAGTTAAACTTTATATCTATTACAAAAAAAATAATTTTTTAAAATAATCACGTGACGAAAATTAAAATTTCCAATACTCCGGTGGGTTATGTGCAATTATTTGTGAGCGAAGCGTTCCACCTACGTAATATTCTTTTTATTTTTTACATATACTTATGAATTGGTTTTTTTTGCAGGTGCTTGAACAAATGAAGGCTCTGAAAAGATTTGAATTTGGTGGTATAGAAATGTACCCAGAGTTCGAAAAGTATCTGAAAAATAATCGCACACTAGAATGTTCTTACTATGATCATTCCTTAAACGAAAATATCATTACGCCAAATCAGTTAATGAGTATAACTACATTGAATTTAAAAAAATACAAAGTTTCAGATGATAGTTTGTATACTATTGCCAATACCATGAAGCAATTAACAAAGCTCAAGATAAATTGTGAAAGGATAACTAATGATGGTGTAGTAACCACTTCAAAGATGAATAATTTAAAGTGTCTTATTTTTTATGGCGTTAATAACAGCATTAATTCTTCATCAATCAAATTGCTCAAAAACTTAATTAAATTAATGTTACCAGGCAGCAATATAATTAATGATGACTTAGCCATAAAAGTTCTCGAAAATTCACCAAAGATGGAATTGCTTTTTGTTCCGGAAACAAGTGTAACGGTTGAATTTATCAAAAAAGCAGCAGAAATATCAAGAATACGAAAACAACACTTGCTTTCAGCTGTTTCTTTCGAAATTGATGAAAAACAATATGAATCGCCATATTTTGAAATTATTTGTTCAACAAAAAAAATTAAATAATTGACAAATTTTGGTGACATCTGATTATTAATATTGCGACGAAAAAAAAAAATCTTTTAACTGTTTTCAATTAAAATATAATAGAGTTTTTAAATGTAATAGAGTCAAATATAAAAATGCAGTGTAAATTACGTTTTTTTGTTACCAAAATTTATTCATTTATTTTTATCTTGATATCACATATATCAAGATCACATACGCACTTAATGTCCCTACCCGGCTTCCATAGGCTTCCGTAATAACTATATATGAATTATTTTTATAAATTATATTTCGAAATTTTTGTTATTTTTTTTTTTTTCGATGGAAAAATTTTTTGTTGTCTAGCAATTTATAAACATAAAGCTACTAGATTTTTTATTTTTAAAAGACGTCATTTTATTGTTGTTTATAAACTTGAATATATATATATTGTTATTATTATCATTTTTTTTTTTGTTATTTTGTTTAGGTGGTTCATGGAAAGAAGGATATTGTTGTTAAAAAAAAAATATAATAAATGCTATCTTTGATTACTTATTAGGCATCTATTATCATGTGGATAATTTTTCTTTTAATTCATAAGCACTTGCATCGTTTATATTTATTTTGTTACTAACAGTAACGAGTTAATAAATTTATAAAATGAAATTATTTTATTGTAAATTGTCAACTATAATTAATATATTATTTTATGTTTTTTAAAGGTAAATTGTAGAGGTATGAAAATTAATATTATTTTAATATTTCTATTCAAAAATTAATTAAATTTTGTTTTTTTTTTTAATTTGTTTGTTGCTTCTGGAGTTCTGGGATATAATTCTGCCAGTTTGCACTTCGCAGTGGCTCGCGTCGGTACTCGGTACGCGCTACGCCCTTCATATAGTGTATACGTTCACGTGCGTTCACGCATGTTAATGTATTGAAATAAAAAAAAAAGTAAACAAAACTAATTGGCAATAGTGAATAACAAATTTTAATATGTTATATTTTAGTGTAAGAGAGCAAAGAAAACAACGTAAATTAGAGTTGGAAAACTTTGTTTGTAAAAAATATAAAGTTACAAGTGAAACATCAACACCAGCTTCCCTTAAAGAAAATAATAATAATAAGGTTAGTCCAAAATCCAACTGCAGTAAAAACATGCATGTCGATTAATTATTAAATTATTGTTGTAAAATCTAAATATTCATTACTTTTTTCAGATATACTATCAGCATCATGATCATTCATACGCAAAAAATAAAATAGTTAACCTTGTTAATGATGATTGTCTAGCTGAAATATTCACATATGTGCCAGCATGTGAAAGACCCAAAATTGCATTGGGTATGTGATAAGTACAATATATCGATTAATTGATTAACAATATTATTTAATTACGATAATTAATATATCTGTATAATTTATTTATTTTTTAGTGTGTCAAAAATGGAGAAGAGTCCTTGATTATTCCTGGAGTAATGTCAAAAAACTTGAACTAACTCATTGGGAACGAGCCGAGTATCCAAATTTTTTGAAGAAATATCCAATACCTGATGGAAGATTAACCTTTTTAAAATCATTGCTTTATAAATGTGGTCGTTATTTAACAGAATTAGACTTGTCAGCGTATGGTTATAGTGACATAGTGCCAGTTATTAATGAATATTGTTCAAACCTCGTGAAACTTCGATTGAGATTCATCTATGATGACGATGAAATAATATATGATAAAGCATTTTCACGTCTATCTAAGCTCAAAGTATTAACAGTTATATTTCAATATATGAAATACGAGTCTATGCTTGATTATATAATCCATGCATTGTTACCCCTTGCTGATACATTGACTGATCTGACTCTGTTCAATTGGAAAGATGACGTACCCTCTGAATATACTGGATCCTGTAAATTTTCGCTGATCACCATGTATGTAAGTTAAACTTTATATCTATTACAAGAAACAATTTAAAAAAATCACAGGTGACGAAAATTGAAATTTTCAATACTCCGGTGGGTTATGTGCAATTATTTGTGAGCAAAGCGTCCCACCTACGTAATATTCTTTTTTTTTTTTACATATACTTATGAATTATTTTTTTTGCAGGTGCTTAAACGAATGAAGGCTCTGAAAAGATTTGAATTTGGTGGTATTCAAATGTACCCAGAGTTAGAAGAGTATCTGAGAAGTAATCGCACACTAGAATGTTCTTACTATGATCGTTCCTTAAACGAAAATATCATTAGGCCAAATCAGTTAATGAGTATAACTACATTGAATTTGAAGGAATACAAAGTTTCAGATGATAGTTTGTATACTATTGCCAATACCATGAAACAAATAACAACGCTCACGATAAAATGGCAATGGATAACCAATGATGGTGTAGTAACCATTTCAAAGATGAATAATCTAAAGTTTCTTATTTTTTCTGGCGTTAATGACAGCATTAATTCTTCATCCATCAAATTGCTCAAAAACTTAATTAGATTAATGTTACCAGGCAGCAATATAATTAATGATGATTTAGCTATAAAAGTTCTCGAAAATTCACCAAAGTTGGAAGCGTTGTTTGTTCCGGACACGAGTGTAACTGTTGAATTTATCAAAAAAGCAGCAGAAATATCAAGAATTAGAAAACGAATCTTGCTTGTTGCTGTTTCTTTCGAAATTGATAAAAAACAATATGAATCGCCATATTTTAAAATTATTTGTTCAAAAAAAAAAAAATTAAATAATTGACAAATTTTGGTGACAACTGACTATTAATATCGCGACGAAAAAAAAAAAAATCTTTAAACTGTTTTCAATTAAAATGTAATAGAGTTTTTAAATGTATTAGAGTCAAATATAATAATGTGGTGTAAATTACTTTTTTTCGTTACCAAATTGTATTCATTTATTTTTATCTTGATATCACATTTCCCCACTCAATGTCCCTACCCGGCTTCCGTAATAACTATATAATATTATTTCTATAAATTATATTTCGAAATTTTTGTTATTTTTTTTTTTCGATGGAAAAATTTTTTATTGTTTAGCTATTTATAAACATGAAGCTACTAGATTTTTTTTTGTTTTTTTTCCTTTTTAAATACGTCATTTTATTGTTGTTTATAAACTTGAATATATATTGTTATTATTATTTTATTTTTTTTTGTTATTTTGTTTAGGTGGTTCATGGAAAGAAGGATATTGTTGTTAAAAAAAAATTTATAAATGCTATCTTTGATTACTTATCAGGCATCTATTATCATGTGGATAATTTTTCTTTTGATTCATAAGCACTTGCATTGTTCATATCTATTTTGTTACTGAAAGTAACAAGTTAATAAATTTATAAAATGAAATTATTTTATTGTAAATTGATAACCATAATTAATATATTATTTTTTTGTTTTTTAAAGGTAAATTGTCAAGGTATGAAAATTAATATTATTTTAATATTTCTCTTTAAAAATTAATTAAATTTTGTTTGTTTTTTAGCTTGTGTTTTTAAACTTCCTGATGGTACAGAACTTCAGGAAGATGATACAGAATTTGGTTTTAATTTGGATAAAATAGAAGACACTAGTCCAGTTAATAAAAGTGTTTTAAAATTATCCGTTGAAAATGTTAAAAGTATACAGTCAAAATCAACATCATCAGCAAGTCAGCTATTTTTTCTTGAGGCAAATTTAACAAGTGAATTATTCGAACTTACATTGACTGATGATTTTTTAAACTACGAAGAATACGAGGTAATTTTTAATATTGAAAAAACAAAAATAAAATTTATTGATAATTTTTTTTACATAAAAATAACTATTACTCATTTAAATACAGACAAAAGATGTAATTTCTTTGACAATAACATTTGAATGTACCACAGGAAAATCAAGAATAATTGTAAGTAAATAATACAACAATAAATATTAATAATTTACAATTAATCAATAATAAAATATCCAAAGTGACACATGGTTTATTGTGTGACGTTGTTTTTTATCTTCAAGTACTTTCGAAAAAAATTAAGTACACATTAACACATTGCGATAGCTTCAAGAAAATTATTAACTATAGTAGACTAAAATTAGAACTGATATCCTAACAATAAAATAATTAAATACAATTTTAATTATTATTAGAAAAAAAAAATAAAAACGAAAAAGAAAAATCATCTAAAATTAAAAACTAAATATCAATAATAAATTATATTTTTAATACAAATGAAACTAAAAAATTCAGCTGTTAAAATTAGCTAAATTTAAGAAAAAAATAAACGAAAATATTTATTTATAATAATAGTATTTAGTTGTTTAAATAATAGCCCACAAAAAAAATAATTTACATGAAAAAAATCCACAAAAAAAATCCATTAAAAAATAGATAATTATTGATTTAAATTGTTGATGAAAAAAAATTAAATATGTTATTTGTTTTTAGGAATTTTTATTGCCAATTATTGACACAAATAATAATGATCCAAAATTTATTAATGCACCATATACTTACGAATTGTCAATGCCATTTCCAAAAGGATTATCTCTCGATTTACTTGGTAAAATATCAGCAAGAGATATCGATTTAACAAACAGCAAAATAATATTTTCACTTGATAAAAATGATGATAAATCAAATGGTTTTAAAGCTGAGTGGTCATCAACAGATAGTGTTGATAAAAAATTACATTATGCTAATTTACTAACCACATTTGTCATTAATATCAGTGAAAATTTAACATTTAATATATTTGCTACTGTAAGAAATTTTTTCTTTATGTCAATTAAATTTTTCCAATCATTTTTATAACGGTATTTTTAATATTTAGGATACTGGTAATCCACCAAGAACTACTCACACAACTGTTACAATAACAATTGATAAATTAAATTCAATAATTAAATTTGGAAGTCCAATTTATACTGGTAATTATTCAACACTTGATTTAGAAAATAATCATGAAGAAGAATTGAAATTTAATGAAGGAGATATTACACTATCAAGTGGTATTGATGAAAATATTAAATTTACATTTGAAGTTAATCCAGCAAGTAAGTAAATAAACACCAAAAAAATACTAAAAATATTTTTTATTATCTCTGCAATTACTCTGTAATTACTTAAAAATTTTATAATAAATTTCGAATAATTACAGAGAAATTCAGCGAAATATTTCAAATAAAAAAAAACCTTAATAATAATAATAATGTAATTCATTAATTTTTGTATCAAGAATATCAAGATAATTTTCAGCTAAAATCATCAAACGATTACTCAAAAGTTCAAGTAATTTTAAAGAAAAAATTACAATATATTATTGAAGAAAGTATTTTAATTTTAACCATAAATGTGAGTAAATTGTTTCGTTAAAATTCAACAAGTTATTAATTAATTTATCATTTTTTTTAGGCAAGAAAACCAGGTACAGAAGCAAGTACAATTGTCATTACAAAATTATCAGATGATTCAATGATTAATTTAGATAATAGCTGTGATAATTTCGATGGAAGTTTTATTATAATTATTCTCATTGTTTTGCTGGTTATTGTTTCGATTGTTCTTGTTGTCAGTATCATCAGAAACATGAGGTAAATATATTTAAATATTATTAATAGAAAAAATATTAATGATTGTAAATTTTATTGATTGACAGGTACCAGAAAGATCCAGTTGTTGAGAAGACTAATAATGCAAATGAATTAAAGCCAGAAATGACAGAAGTTGCAAGGTAAATTATGAAAAGAATAAATTATATTTAAATAATAACTTGATGATAAATTTAGAAAGAAAATTTTAAAAAATTACGTGTGAATTTTTAAAGAATGATAATATTAAATAGACAATAGTTTAAATATTTAAATACCACTCAAGATAATCAGTTAATAAAGTCGAAGGCCATAATTATAAAAAAAGATACTTGAAAAAAAAAAAACCTTGCATATTTTCACGTGCAATACTATTTACATCACGTGATATTAATAATAATTATTAATTACATTCAAAAGTAAATAAAATAAAATCATTAGAAATTAAATTGTCGTGTTGTTTGAATTAGTAAACGAAATATATTTTTGAATTTTATATTTTTTAGACCATCAAGTAGCTCGAATAATAGCCAGCCAAGGAGATCAGTTACATTTGTTGATGAAATTAAAGAAATTAATATTGCCAGATTGTAATTGTTATTTAATGAATGATACCAACGGAAGTAACTGTAAACAGGAAGTAAATCGAAACAAAAAAATATATATTCTACGTGATTATTGAGTTGAATTTAAAGGTAAACTAAAAAACAGAAAAATCGAAATCGAAATAATTAGAAAACCTAATATCGAAACAAAAAAAAATATAAAAAATAATTTATCAACTAATTTTTTTTTTAATTTAAACAATAAATAAATAATTTTCAAATTATGTATTAAATTTTTCCAACAAATTTAATTTAAATATATAATTTAAATTTGTAAAATTAAAATAATCAAATAAACAAATAAAAAATTTAATTTTAAATACGTAATAGAATAAATAAATAAAAATAAATTTAATTAAATAAATAAGAAAATTTATTAATACCTAGTCATCAAGAAAAAAAAAGAAAAACGTGTCATAATAATTAAACAAAGTAAATATATAAACAAAAGAAAAATTATACAATAATTATTTTAAATAAAAATATGGAATATGTGTTGATTTAATATTGTAAATTAATTTTTCTAAAAGTTGATAATATTATTACGGCCCTGGTTTGCAATATTTCTATCTCAGTCTTGTAAATTTATTAAATAATTTTATATCCCACACGACCTTGTTATTTGTTATTTCACTTTGAATCGTGTTGCTGGATATGGATTATTTCACTCTATCATACATTTTGTTCGTTATATGAGCACAATAATAATACGAGGATGATGTCTTTGGATTGCTTTGGATGTTTTTCAGCCCCACCAGTTGTTCAACATGCCAACATCAAACAAGTTAATACTTAATATGTATAAAACTCATTTACTTGGTGCCGCTTGTTTAGTTGTTTAGTTGTCATCCAGACATTAATACATAGTTGAGTTTTATTTTTTTGTCTATTGTATTATTATATCTATTTTTTTTTTAAATTATATAAATAACATAATGTGATTTTATTTATTTATATCAAGATTACTTAACACGTGGTTTTACACATAACTTATAGGTATTTTAAAACAAGTTTCAATCTTTATTATAAATTATTAATTTAAGACTTTAAATATGTTTTTTAAATAGTTAAATGTATTTCTAAATATTTCAATATATTTTTAAATGTTTAAAATTTTTTTTTACATTTAAATATATTTTTTTTCTATTTAGATCTTTAAATAATTTGTTTAACATTTTTTTAAATAATTTTTAAATAACTCTAGCTTTATGGAGATAAAAAATTCAACTTTGATTTAGTTGATAGAAAAGGGATATAATAAAATATTTATGAAATTAACGCGCGAAATTTATAGCCACTCTAATTATTTATGAATTATATTGATTCAATTGTAAATATTATAATTTCTAATTAGAATTTTTGATTGTTCTTCTAAAATACCTGTTGCGATTGTACATTTTAAACAAAATAATTCACATAATAAAATAAACTCGTGGCTTTATTTTGAAGCAAGAAGATTAGAAATACTGATGATCATCTTGCTTTGAAGCTATTAAGTGGTAACAGGTGGAGCTTGGAAGAGACGTATCATTCAGCTGACTGTTGAGTGTCGAGTCCTTGGTTGCGTTTCGTGGCTTATTGTTGATTAATCAATATAATTATAAAAATTTTAATATTATTTTTTTTTATGCTCGTGTCGTGCTTTATCAATTAATTATTCATATCTGGCATAGTTTTTTTTTCTTTGATCGATTTCGACTATCTAGACAAACTTTTAGTCCTATTTTACATTACAAATTTGTTTTAAAAATTTTTAAACTTTTGATCTTCATAAACTCAGTGTGTTAATATCATTAAATATTTTAAAATATTTTAAATTAATTCAATGATAGATGTAATAATTTGTTTAATTTATTGAATATATTTTTTTTTATCTTGACCCTTTGGAATGTCAGTTAAATGAAGCGTAAAACGTTGTTAATAAATTTTTTTTTTCTCTAATTTTTTTTACTCATTAAAATAGGAAAAAAAATAAAAATAATATTGTAAGGAAAACAATATTAGATAAAAATATTTTTTAAATATTTTTGTCCAAAAGCTGTTTTGATAAAATATAATTTATTTTTTTTTTTTAAATTGATTACTATTGATTTAAAAAAAAAAAAAAAAAAAATATGTGACTCAGCTAAGTGTTATTTATGTTTTATATTTTTATTTATTTTACAGACAGCCAACGATTCTTATCATTTGAGAGTTGATAAGAATAAAATAAATAGGTTTATAGAGGTAATAATAAACCTAATTTATAATTTTATTGCCAATGACAAATTGAGTTGAAAAATAATCAATAATAATGGCACTAGCAAAGATTAAAAATTTTCTTGATAGTGGTTTAAAAAGTGTAACACAACCACTTGATCGTACAGTGACATTGGAACCAGAAATTGGCCTGAGAATAATTCATTCACCAAATGATAAAACACTCAAAGTAACTGTCATTGGTGCAAGACATTTACCACAAAATTTCGGCTTCACCAGGGTCAACAGTTACATTGTCAAGGTTAAATAAATTTCGAAATATAAATATCTTATTTTTAATTCAAATAACAATTATTATTTTGTTTATTTATAGATAAAATTTTTCCCAGGAAAAGATAAATTTGAAACAACAAGTAAAAGTGAATCATGGCCAGTATGGAATGAAGAATTTACGATTTCACTTCGTAAAGAAACTAAAATACGTTTTGGAAAATCAAAAGTATCAGAGGAAACAATTGATGGATCGAAATTAATAATTGCAACATTATACGCAATTTTAGAAGACAAACCATTGATAGGAACTGATAAAAAAGATACAGAAAAAAAAAAATTAGATGGAATATTAAAAAAAGATAATAAAAAAAATAAAGACACAACTGTTAACAATGATGCATCAAGCTCTCAAGAGCCAAAAACACCAAATAAATTTTTAAATAAATTTTTTAGTAAAAACGAAGATAAAGATGATAAAATTCCAGAAAGAAGAAAAGTTGATCATAGAAGAACAATTGGTGCAACAACAATACCATTGGATTTAAAAAATTTTACAATAAAACCATCAAAATGTCATGCTGATGATGTATCAACTGGTGATATTTGGAAACCACTTAGACCAATTACAAGTGGTATATCTGGTGCTGAAGAAAGAGTAAGTTATTAATAATAAAAAATAGTTGTTAAATAATTTTATAATTTTAATTTTGTATTGTTTATTAGAGAGAGAATAAAAAAGGACAATTAGAGATGATATTATTGCAAGAAAAAAGTGATAAAAAAGATGTCAGTGATGGTAAATTAGTACTGTGTATATCAAAGCTTCGTTGTTCATTGCAAACAATGCATGAGCATGAATCTCTGAAAGGACAATTGTATATTAAAATGTCACTAATTGAAAATGGTCGTGTTACGAAATTTTGGAAAAGTGATCGTTTTTCTCCAACAGCATCAATGAAATTCTCTCAAGATAAAGCACAAATAATTGCTGATAATTCATACGAGGGTGCACTAAATGATGTCAGTTTTGTTGTTAAATTTGTATCAAAAAATAAAATTGGTAAGATTAACAATAAAAAGATATTCAAAGTATTTATAAATATGTAAGTTAAATATGATTTACTAATTATTTGATTTTTTTTTTTTCATATTATTTGTCATTGTAGGAAAGAAGACAACAGTCGGATCATTTGTCATAGGTCCAGACGTTGGTGGTACATATTCAGATCAATGGAAACAAGCAATAGTAAAACCAGGTCAAGCAATAACGAAATGGCAAGCCTTCGAGTAATGAAAAAATTTAATTCAACAATGATTGTTAAAATAATCATTGACACCGATTTTTTATAAACTAATTTTTTTTCTTTTTTATTTATTAAAACCGTCCTACTTAATTTTTTTTTTGTTAGATTAATTATTTTATTTTAAAAACCGTCCTAAAAATTAAACTAGTATTTTTTTAATTTTCAACAAAAAGTTTTCTAGTATTTCGATTGAAAAAAAAATATTTTTAAGAGTTGAATTATAAAAATGTAATTTGATTTTTTTATAATCATCTGATGACGCATATTTTTTTTTCATTTGTAATTGTAGCTGAGTGTTAATATGATGAATCAGACTAGATGTGGGTGTGTCTTTTATAAATAAATATAAAAATCCACATGGAAATAAATAAAAGCATCACTGTGCCATAAAAAATCATCATAAAAAAAAATAAAATAAAAAAGAATCATCGCCATAAAGTTATTAACAAATTGATAATTTTTAAATTAATTATTAACGATATTTTATTTATAATAATTTTGTTTATTGTATTTTTACATAAAAAATAATATCTGCACTTAAAAATTGTTTGGAAATTAATTTTAATATTAAAAAAAAAAACTGTCAATTTATTTTTTTAAATTATTAAAATGACAATATACAAATGTAAAAAAACAAATATATATTATGTAAATATTTAAATATATTTTTGTATATAAAAAAAAGCACTGGTATATATTTTTTTTTATTTTAAAATTATTTTTCTTTTTAATAATGATTAATTAAAATTAATTCTGGACGGTTTGTTGGCAGTCTTATATAAATAACAATATATTGCCAAATGACTTTGAGTCATATTTATTGTAATAAAATTTTTTTTTCTCTAAATTTTTGTACTACTTGAATGTTATTCATCATGGAAATAAAAGCCATGTAAAGCTGTTTGTCTATTATATTTTTTTGACAATTAAAATTCACTTAAAAGCTTGCATTTTTAAACGAAATATTTTGTAAATAAAAAAAATGATTTAACTTGATTTATCAGTGAGTTTAATCTTTAACTTAATTCAAGTTAAAAAATGCTTACTTTTGGAATTGCAGATTTTAATTGTCCAGATCAAATTCACCAAGTTGTCATAGACAATTTCCATTAGCCTCGATAAAATTATTCTTTTTATTTAATATTAATTATTAAGTTTTGTTTTTAAAATCTATCAACACATAAATTGTGTTTTTATAATTTAAAAATAGTAAATTGATAGAAAAATATCTTAAAATTGTCATTGAATTTTGGACGGTTAAGGCACACAATATCGAAATAATATTAATGATTTAATTTACTGGTGTCGCATATTGAAATTATTGCTAATTAATTATTTTAATTAAAATAATTTAATGTTAAAATACCCGTTAGTATTAGTGTTATTTTTGTTGCTGTTGGTAATATTCCAGAGTTACATCCATCTTTACTATTGCAAGTACAATATTCCATGAATATATTGTATGATCCTGTTCTCATTAGACAAAATCTTTCATCACCATTTATACCTGGTTCACCAAGATATGCACAGCTTCGAAAAAAACTCCATTTTCCATTTACTAAATTTATAAAAGTTCAATTCAATTATGTAATTAATAATTACAAATAAGCTAGATATCTTTTTAGGTTTTGGAATAATTAAAATACCTTTTTGACGAATTTTTCTACACATTGTTGGTCGTAAATTTGGCAGATGATCTAAATCAGGCTCTTGATTACAATCTTTAAATGGAACTGTTGAATTATCAAATGGGTCACCACATTTTGGATCCCAGTCTGATCGACAATCGTAACATTTTATTGATAAACCTGTTAATTTAAAAAATTACTGTTAAAAATTGCAGTTTAATTTTTAATTTTTTACGTTAACTAGATTTTTATTTATAAATGTTTTAGGATTGATTGATCAATCATTGATTTTAAAACTTTTTTCTTCAAATGTAAATTACTCATTTACAATTAAATTAAATACTAAATTTAATTATTTATAATTAAATTTATTTAATAAGCCATAAATACTTAGAAACAATAAAAATTATATTTTAGTTTATCAACATAAACATTGTATTATTATACCTAAATTTTAACCAACTAAAAATATATTTTTAAAAATAGAAAATAATCAATAATATTTTGTTACAATTTAAACAATTTAAAATTAATTAAATAATATAAATTTTAATGAATTACATAGCTTGTTTACTTGATGCAATAATAATTTCAAATAAAAAAATTTCTATAAAAACCCAGCCCAACATTTAAAAAATATTATAAATAATTAATAATTTACCTGTTTGAATAAAGCACATAAACAGCAATAAAGCTATAAATAAATTAAAATTTTCCGTCATGTTAATTAATGAATATTTAATTAAACAATTGATAATATATTTTTGTTAAATTGTTGTCACTTTTTTTGTACACAAATATACTCCAACCAACTGTTGCTTATAATATTTATTTAATTTATTGCAATAATAAATATTTAACTAGATCTAAACAATTTATTTTTTATAAATTAATTTAATAATAATTTTTTAATTGTTGTTAGTTTAATTTGCTTGGCAGGTGGTACACGCCTACAAAAAAAAATATTATTATTATCATTTATCGGCGACGCCATTTGTTGTTTTTTATTATTTTCGGGCTACTTCGGTGTTTTACGTAATCACGTGATAACCACACCCGAAAATTGAATTCCTAAAAAAAAAAAATTGACAGCCAGCACTTGAAAGAAGAAACCTGCTTTATTGACATTTGTCTGCCATTTTATAAATCAGCTGTTTACATTCGGCGCGCTTTTTTCAGGATTATCACATTAAAAAAAAAAAAAAAAAAATTGTTTGACATTGATATTTGATTGATGAATTGTTTAAAAAAATTATCAACCCAATTGTTGATAAAATTATAAATATTTATTATGGATAATACACTAGAAGATCCAGTTGAAAATTCAGGTTTGTTTAAATTAATTTTTATATTTATTGTAGCTTGTAAATTAATTGACATACAATGTAACCCCCCCAAATTTTTAGATCAACAAGTGAATGATATAAACAATGATGTAAACAATGATGTAAACAATGAAATGGAAATAGTACCTGAACCAGTTGATGCTC
Organism: Aphidius gifuensis; assembly: GCF_014905175.1. Classification (NCBI taxonomy): domain Eukaryota; kingdom Metazoa; phylum Arthropoda; class Insecta; order Hymenoptera; family Braconidae; genus Aphidius; species Aphidius gifuensis. The sequence continues at coordinate 23,509,106 of NC_057791.1, read as the reverse complement.
CAGTCACTGATGAAGAAGCACCAAGTTTAATTGAGTCACCAATTGAAGCTAGCAGCTCTGAAAATAAAATGGATGTTGATGCAGCTCCAGAAAATTCAAATGACAATAAACAACAACAACAACAAAATATTACATCTAACGTTGATGATAATGGAGATGATAATGATAATGATGATAAAGATGATGCTGATGACAATGAGGATGTTGTAACAACTAAAAAAACAAAAATGCGTTACCAAACATTAATTGACAGTGAATCAGAGGATGACAATATAAAAATAACACAACAAAGTACTCATGACAGTTCATCATCCGAAGAAAGTGACACTGAAACATCATCAATAAAACCAAAAAAAGTATATAAAAAATTTGAAGTAGATAGTGATACTGATGAAGAAGATAATACTCAAATAAATAAAGAAAATAATTTAAAGAATGACAATGAAGTACCAGTTGGCTTTAAAAATGTAAGTAATAGAAAAATAAATTAAATATCATTAAATTATTAATTGATTAATTGTGTTTACGTTTTTTTAAATTAGAAATCCAATAAAATAAGTGATCTTATTGACTCAGAATCAGAGGAAGATGAAGAAAAAAGATTGAGTAATTATCCAGTTGACGATGAGCTAGATGACAATACAAATAAAAAATTAAAAAAATCTAAAAATCAAAAGAAAAGTAATGTAAGTTATTTAACAATAAAAAATCTTGTATTGTTTTAATTTTTTTTTGTATTTGAAATAGGTAACAAAAAGAGCAGCAAAAGATGAAGCTATGAAAATGATTTACAGTGAGAGTCAACGTTTGTTGAGAGAGACTGAAATTTCATTGCCTTATCATCGTCCAAAACAACGAAGTTTAAAAGAATTTTTAAATCGTAAAAAAATGGATCCAATTCTACCAGAAGCTGGTACAATGTCAGCAAGATTAAAATTATCAGCATCAATTGTCAGTAAAATTGTTGAAGAAAAAGAAAAAGAAGCTGTTATATTTTTTAAATCTGATTCTGAAGATGATGATGATGATCATTGTGAATCAGCAACTCAACAAATAAATAATGACAAAGAAACAAGTCAAGATTTATCACAAAATAATACTGAAGTTGCTGATAAAGTTGAAGAAACTGTTGATAAAATTGAGACAAGTGGTGATAATAAAGTTGAAAAAAATTCAGGAGATAATGGAGTATCAAGAAAGCTATTTATGGATGATGATGATGGTGATGATAAGGAACCTTCAGCTTCTCAAGATACTAGTGATAAATCAGCCGACCAAGATGAGAATAAAAGCCAAGAGAAAAACCAGGAAGACAAACAAGTTTCAGATGATGATAAAAATTTAGAAAAACCAGTTGATCAAGTGTCTCTTGATGAAATTAACTTGGACGTTATTTCTACAAACGAAACAACTGAAAAAATAAAATTACCTGATGAATTATCAAGCTCAACAGATAATAAAAAAAGTCGTGATAGTCTAGCAAGTCAATGTTCAACTGATGACATATTTGCAAGTCCAATATCAACTGAAAAATCAGATACAGTTTTATCATCACTTGATGAAGCATCTAAAAAATTATCAACAACAATTGAACAGCCACAAAATTCATTTATAAAAAATCGTAAATCATCAATAGCAAAATTACCGGAATTAAAACCAAAACTTCGTGGTTCATCTGGAATGATGATTGATTTAACTGAAACAATAAAACCAAATAAAAAAGCAGTTAATAATTTAATGGATAGATATTTAACAAAACACACTGTTATACCAAAACAAGATGATAAAAAACCAAGTGTTTCAATAATAAATACTGTAATAACATCAGATGGTGTTGAAATAAAAAATGACACTGTGTCATACAGTGCAAATGATAAAGTTGAAAAAGTTGAAGATGATGATTTAAATAAACCAGGTGTTAAATTAGTTCGTTTGAAAGAAGAGTTGAGAAAACAAATGACAATTAAAAGAGCTGAAGAATGGAAACAAAAAGAAATTGAAATGAAAATGAATGAAGAAGAAGATGACGAAGAAGAAGAAGAAGAAGATGATGAAGAAAAATATAAAAAATATAATAAAGAAAAAGAAATAATAATAAATGAAGATGAAGAAGTTGTAGAACTTGAAAGTGAACCAGAAGAAAATGACATAATAATTAAAGATAAAAAACGTAAAAATCGTGAATACGATGATGATGAAGCTGAGGTTAGTGATGAGGAAGTTGAACTGAGTGATGATGAAGTAGAAGAAGAAGAAGAAGAAGAGACTGAAAAATTAGAATTAAATGATAATGATGATGATGAATCTGGCAATGATGATGACATTGATGAAACAACAGATATTAAAAAGAAAAAATTCAGCAGAATTGTTAATGTAGATGAGGATTCTGATGATGATGTTGATGATTTAACAATTGAAAAAAATAAATCACCACAAGATAATAAAATTGAAGGTAAAAAAAGCGATAATAACTTGATTGATTGTGAGGATGATTATCCAGCTCCATATCAAATACCAACAGATGCAACACAGCCAAATTCCGTACCATTTGAATCACCATTACGTTCATTAAATTTATCATCACAATTACCAATTTCATCACCAGCAAGTACACCCCTAACACCGTCAATTATAAATTCATCACCAGCAACACAAACACAAAAATTAAGTGTAAATTCAATATTAGAATCACCAAAAAATATAAGTGCTGAATATTATCGTATATTTGGTACACAAAGTAATGATAAAAAAAAATTATTTGATAATGCCAGAAGCCAAGTTACTGATGATGATTTACTGGCATTATGTTCTGGTAAATTTACAAATTCAAGTACTCAAAATAAGCCAGATTTAAATGGATTAGTTGGTACTCAATTATCAAAAGAAGCAACTGAAAGTCAATTATTAAATCTTTGTTCTGGTGAATTTACATCATTAACAAATAATAAAGTATTAACAAATAATCATATTGATGATACATCACAAGATATATGTTTAACTCTTGATGAATCATCACAGCCAGAAATTGAAAATTTAAATTGTACAAATAGCCAGATAAATACACAAAGTTTATCATTAAAAATAGACAATAATGCATCATCAGTTGTTGAAGAAAAAAACTCACCAATTGATTGGAGAAAATTTTCAGTTGTTTCATCAGAAGATGAAGATGATAATGTTGAATTGACAGTAAATAAAACAAAAGCTTTAAAGAAGAAAAAAGTACTTGTTTTATCTGATGATGAAGATGATGAAGATGGTAAAGAGGCTGAAGAAGAAGATGAAGAAGAAGATGAAGTAGAAGAAGAAGAACAAATAGTTGAAAGTGATGATGAAAAATATATTGATTATGATTCCGATGAAAATGAAATAATAATATCAAAAAAAGATATAAATAAAGTAGCAAAAAAATATGTTGATGCTGAAGCTGAATTGAGCGACAGTGATTGGGACTCAGCAGATGAAGATGAAAAAGATTTAGATAAAATGGAAGTTGAAATTGGTGATAATGAAGTAATTGATGAGGATCAAATGAGAAAACAAATTGGTAAAATACATGCAAGACAACAATTGGATGATGATCAGCGTAGAGTTACAATGTTAAAAGAAATGTTTTTTGATGATGGTGATTTGCATGAGGATGGAGCTGGTCGTGAGAGAAAATTTAAATGGAAAAATATTGATAATATTGGTATGGATAATGTACTTGATAAAAAAAATAATGATGATGATGATAATCAAGATGACATTGATGATGGAGTTAATGAAATTGAATGGCGTAAACTTCGAATGGAACGTGAAAAATTTTTGCAGGAAAATAAAAAAATTATTGAAGATGATGATGTTGATTTGATGAAAGGAAAAATATTAAAATTAGGAATGAGAATGATAAGAAAAGATAATAATACTGCTTGTGCAATTGATGATGATGATGATGATGGATCAAATAATGTCGTTCGTAATAATTTAGTTGAATTAAAAAAAAGTTGTTCTGTTAAAATACCTGGTATTTTAAATGTAAGTTATATTTATTATATTTTTATGATTATCATATTGATTTTATATTAATTTCGTTTGTTTATAATTTTTGCTTTAATTACAGAAAGCTAAAGGAAGTTTTTTAAAACGTGGAGATCAAGAATTAGCACGACTTGCAACTGTGATAAAACCAACAGATTCTGGCTTTGTAAGGGGAAATAATAAAAATTTTATATTCAGTCATATTAGTCCATCTGTTGCTGGAGCTAATAAAAATAATAAAGATGAAGATGACAATAGTGACATTGAAGAAACTTCATCCAAACTAAATACGGTAATTAATTACTTAAAAAAAAAGTTTTTTATTTTTTTTTTTCAATTTTTAATTAATTTTTAGATACGTAAACGAAAATCAACAAGTGGAATGACACCAACAACATCAAAAAAACTCAAAATCGATACAAATAATTTATCAAAAAAGAAAATATTTTAAATTTAAATGAAAAAAAAAATTTTAACATTGAAGCAAAAAAATTATCATCAATTTTAATGTGAGTTATTTTTTTTTTTAATTTTTTATTTTAAATAAATTAATTTATGTAATTATAAAATAATTATTGTAATATTAAGATAGAATTTACATTATTTTATACAAAACAATTGAATAAATAATTTTTTGATATAAATTTATTGAAAAATATTGATAATAATTGACGAGTTGAATTTTAGCTGAATAATTTAACAGATATATGTCAGTTGAAACACAATGATATTTGATTATAAAATATGAAATATTTTGATAATACATAAAAAAAATAAAACGAGTAGCTTTGCGTCTGTTTATTGTAATTCAATCCATTAATGCACATCCTGGCCTAGGGCTTTGGATAGGTATAATAATGTAGCAAGGGTAGAAAATAACAGTTCGCGTTCTTCCCCGTTCAAATGATTGTTCAAACACATTGACTTTATAACACTGTTAAACATAAAAGAAAAAAAGGTATTTATACAATGTGAAACATTGTTTTTATACATCATTCTATTATGTTTTTATTCATCTGTAAAATTGGCTTTACCACGTTAATCTAATCTAATTTTTACCTCTTTTTTTTTGTAATACTTCTGGTTTTTTCTGCTTCTTTGATTTTTGTTTAAAATTTATTACATTATCTATAGACATAAAAAAAAGAGTAGAAACATATAATAATAGAATTAAAAGGGAAAAAAAAAATGTAAAAAAAATAGCTTATTTAAATCGTTTTCAATTTCTTCTTTTTTATTTTAAAATTAAAATTATTATTTTTAAATTGCATCTAAATTACAGGTAATTATCACTCAATTAAAACACAAAAAAAAATAAAATAATAATAGTAATTATTACTATTAGAAACAAGGATTGAAAAAAAAAAAAAAAATTGAAAATTTTAGTTGTTTTTTGTGTTTTTTTTTTGTTCATTTGTATTTAGGTCCAGATGAGTAACGAAATTGATAAAATAAAAAAAGAAGAATGTTACTAGCTTTGTGGTAAATTTTCTATATTTTTTTATTTTATTTTATTTATATTTATTTATTATTATTTTTTGTTTTAGTTAAGCGGCTTATGCCATCACGTCATTCAGCCTAGATAGAATCTCTCTCGTGTGGGTTGTACCAATAACATTCATCTCAGTCTTGCCAAGTACACTGAGTTTCGTAAATCAGTCAGGGACACATTAAAATCACATAAAATATTCAACAATCCGAAGCCATCAGCCCCAGAGCTATGCCATTTTGTCTGCTATATGTTATATTCATATTTTAGAGCTTACCTATAGCCCTAGGTTTGTGCACTTTCCAGTTTCATTTTTTTTTTTTTTTTTTTCATTTTATTTTTTTTATATACCTTGGTCGTCCACTTGCTTCTTTTCTATCCTTCAATCTTCATGAATTTTTTTTTTTTTATTTCTTTTTCAATATATATATACAATTTTTTTTTTTATCAAACTGAAATTCACAGAAATAAATATTACCTGTATTTATTCCCCTTATGTTATTTTTTATTTCATACGACAATTTTTTTTTTTTTTTTTTATATAAAATTACAAGTAAAAATATTTTTCTTTTCAATTTATAGAATATAAAATATGATTTTTATTTTTATATTTCATGTATATAAATTTATTTTATTGATTTATTTATTTTATTTTTTATTTTTACTATTATTTATATATAAATTGTAATTTTATAATTATAATTTAAGAGTAATTGTCATCTTGAAGAAAAGAGAAAAATAATTCAGTTGCTCTTGTCCAATTAGGTGATTGTTTGGTCTCTGATGTGTCCCCTTGAGGATACAGATTAACTTCCAAATCACGCTGAGAATCCACAAGACTAACTGTCCCCCCATCATCCCCATTCCCATCCCCATAATCATCACCATCATCATCATCATCATCGTCGTCGTCGTCGTTAAGGATAAGTGTCTTTCTATTAAATTCATTTCATCAAAATATTTATACCCAATACTGCAATTGCATTTAAAAAAAAACCACCACCACCACCAGTTTTACCCCCTTTTAATTCTCATTATTTATAAACAATAATCCTCAAAATATTTACCACTAAAAGCCATATAAATAATGAATTATATTTACGTTGAAATATGTAAAATCCTAGTATTGAAATTTAACTAATAATTTATCAACAAAAATAATTTATATGCATTATGTATTTTAAAAAAAAAAATAATGAAAAATAAGCTCTAAAATTATTTACAAATTTCGAAACAATGTACAAATGTAAAATCCTTTATACTCTAGATATTTCATCAGCTTCAGGTAAATTTTTCATCACCAAAAGCATCGCTATATAAAATAATAACAAAAAATATTAATAATTTAAAATGCGCGTACTGTATAATATAAATTGTGTACTGGAGTTGGTGGTTGATATGATTGTGGAGGTGGTACAACCAATGGTGTTGGATCAATTGGAGGGAAAAATCAAAAGGCGTGGCTTGATAGTATACGTGACCAAACTGAAGCTTCAAAGCTTCATACGGCATTTGGCCACCGCCGAGAACAATATTTAAAAATTCATATCGAAAAAACTGACTTAACAATTGTTAACTTATCAATCGTGATAGTGGTACACATAGAAATATTTTTTTTTCAAATAAAAAAATCCAACGAGAAGCAATAAAAAGATCTAAAAAATTGTTGTTATAAATATCTATAGATAATATTAATCGGGATGTTGCATAGTGCATTACCAAGAGCATTTTTAGCACCACCAGGACTTTGTTACCTAGGTGGTTATTATGGAGAAACAATAAATCCATATAGTTCAGTTGCAAGATACATACCATTGGATAGCAATGTTTATAATAATATACAACATAGTCATCACAGTGAATTATCACATATTGAATTAATAAGACCACCAAGTCCATGTCCATTAGATTTATCATTAAAACAACCAGAATTATCTGAATCATCATCAAGTCCAAAGCCACTTGATGTTGAAACAATTGAAGTTGATGATGATAATGATATATCAATTAATAAAAAATATAATAATGCTGATTGGAATTGTCAAGTGGTTGGTATTGATGGTCATCATACACCACCACCTTCACTTTCATCTTTACCACCACAACAACAACCATTGTCATTGTCATCTCTATCATCAGCAGCATCATCATCATCATCATCAACAGGATCAAGATCTTTTGTCTATGATGATTTATATAATCAAGATGTTTCAACAAAAAATATTAATGCTATTTCTTATACAAGTGAAACAACAATTCAAGAATTCAACAATTCAAGTCCATTATCTACTCAAAAATTATTACCATCATCATCACCACCGTTATCATCGCCTAGTAGCATTAGAGCAATACAAAATTATGAACAACAATTATTATTAACACCACAACATCATTTACAAGGTGCACCAATGACACCACCAAGTACACCATCACCACCACAATGTCACAGACGTCGTCAACGTTCAGATGATGATGATGATTGTGATACAACACCAATAAATACAACAACAACAACAATAACAACAACACCAAAAACATCATCAAATGATAATAATAAAATAACAAGACCAAAAAAAAAACATGCTAGAAGATTAAAATTTGATGAAGATACAAGTAGTCCAGTATCTGGTACAGTTATACTTGGTCCAGATGAAGCTGTTGTTACTGGTGATATTGATCCAGCATTTAATATTGTTGAAGTTACTGATGAAGCACGTGCTGAATTAGCTAAAATTGAAAATCGTCTTGGTCCATATCAATGTAAATTATGTCGTCAATTACATGATGATGCATTTCAATTGGCACAACATAGATGTTCAAGAATAGCACATGTTGAATATCGTTGTCCTGAATGTGATAAACGTTTTTCTTGTCCAGCAAATTTAGCATCACACAGAAGATGGCATAAACCAAGAATACCAAGTGTTAATAGTATTAACAATCCTGATAATTTACCATCAACTTCATCACCAACAACAACAGCAACAACACTTGATATACCATGTACAAAATGTGATGCTAAATTTACAAGACAAGCTGCACTTAAAAAACACATGGCAAATCAACATTCAGAATTAATTAATAATAATACAGCAATTATTAATAGCAACAATTTTATTGATACATCGAATGATAGTATGACAATGGCTAAACCAATTGGTGATGGTTTACAGCCACTTTGGATGACGCCTCATTCAGCTGAATTAGCCTGACATCAGTATCCAGCAAGACCATTGCCAAGAAAACCTGGTATCTACTGGAGATTTGGACTTGATCTCATGTAATTATTATTTTTTTAAAAACAAATTAATTTTTAAATCAATATTTATTTATTTTTAATAAATAAAAGTATTTTTTTTATTTGAAAAAATTAATTCTAAAATGTAGATTTTATTGGTTTTTTAAATTTTTTTTTTTCAAATAATATTTACGGGTTTTTTATATATTTTTTTTAAATTCAAATTTAATTGTAGGGGTTAGAGAATTATATTGTGTGCGCGGGACGTGTATATTTTTAATTGTAGGGTCAAGGTTCTAGTCATTTATAATTTTAATTAATTAATTAATTTATTGATGATATTGATAATGCGATGCCAAATATATTTATATATTTTTTTTTGGTGAAAATTGAATAATTAATTTTGAAAATAATAATAATTTATTGTATAATTAATTAGGCTTAGAAATTTTTTTTTTTATTATTATATTTTTCTAATTATCAATCTGAATTTTACTGTTAATTTTTTTTGATTGAAAAAAAATTAATGGTTGGTCAGACGTACAGCTGAGACATCAAAGATTTTAATATTTAATTATTTTATAAGTGTGTAATTTAGGCTGTTAGTGTATTTAAAATAAATGTAGAAAAATCAAAGTAAAAATGTAGAATTGAAATATATATTAATAAATATATTCAGTGTAATTTTTAGACAGGTTTGTTTAATTATAATTTATAAACAATTAGAAATCGAAATAGTAACTTGAAATTGGTTTTTAAAATTAAGAGGAAATATTAAAGTCACAAAAAAGTCATATAGAAAAAAAAACATCTAGTCGTTAAATAATTTATTGAAATTTCATATAAACAATGAGATAAAAATATTAACAATATATTTTTATTAATATTATTAATTAACTTTTACTTTAAGTGTGTGAAATTTTTATTTCAAATTTCAATTTTTTTTTTTTTTTAACATTTTTTTCAAATCATTTCAACGGATTGTTCTGTTGAAATGATTAGAGTATCTTCTAGTCCAAAGAACGTATATTTAAAAAAAAAAAAAAAACAATTATAATTATATAAATTAATAATTATTAATTAATTATTTTTAATTTATAAATAAAGTTTAAAAAGATAAATATTCTAGTCAAAAATACTTATATGAATCTGTTTAGAAATTAGATTACAAATTAAATATAAAAAAAAAATATGAAATACTAAATGTATTTAAATTGTTTAATCATAAATTGGGTAAATTAGTAATTAAGTAATTACGGAATAATTGCAATGTTAATAATAATTTAAACAAATTTTAAAAAATTAAAAAAATTAAAATTTAAAAAAACGGCTGTAAACGTAAAATGTTATTAATGTTAAATAATGGATAAATAAATTCCATTTGTAGTAATTTAATAATTCATTAGTCTATATCATAAATAAATATATCATAAATAATAATTAATTAATAATTTAAAATTATATAAATAACAACAAAAAAAAAAAAATAATACGAGCTTGAAAAAAAAAAAATTCTTTAAATTGTAAAAATCGAAATTCAAATGCGATGTATAAATGTATAAATTAATTGAATAAAAATTTTTTTTTTTTTATTATTTAAAATTAATGTTTAGATTATAATTATAAAATTTATCTGTATATCTGTATATATAAACATAAATAATATAAATTTAATAAAAATAAAAATTCATCGTGACATAAAGAAAATAATTTTTTAAAAATAATTTAATCTACCTTAATTTTCAGATAAAAAAAAATTAAATATAAAAAAAAAAAATTTGTCTTTTGTTATTTGAACTTGTATAGAGATTGGTTTTTATCTGGGTATTGTGATATTCTTATGGTTCAATATTACATCGACAACGTGTTGCTAAAATCTATGGTAGAAAAAAAATCACAAAAGACGGATTTGGCTAGTAATCTCAATTTTTCTATTGTCATATAGGATAAAAATAAAATAGTATTTTGATTGAAAAAAAAAAAATAATTTAATATTATTTTAGTGACATTAATGCTTGCACTAAAATATAAAAGTTTAAAAAATAATAACTCATTGTAATTTAAATTTCTACTTGAAAATGATCAAAGAAATTTGTGGTTTTTTTTTGTGCTTGCTTTTAAAATTTTTCGATGTTTGATTTAAATTATTATTAAATAAAAAGAATAAGAAATTTAGTTTTTTTATTTAAAAAAAAAAAGAAATGCATTTGTTCGTAGAAAATAGAAAAAAAAATTACTTTGATATATAATATCAGCAATTTTTTACAAGTCCAAACATCAATGCTTTTACAAAGGTTTTGAGAATCTACTTAGTTCCCGAGGGTTTTATGTTCATGTCCTTTGGGATTTACTGAAACTCAACTATATCGTACAGAGTGACGCCACTACAAGAAGCAATTTTTCAATTTTCTATGACTTTGTCATTTTCGCCTTTGCGATTTACTGACAAAATGGTATTTTAGTTTTTTAGTGGAGTGTGATTGAGAAATATAAAATATAATAAAACCTGAAAGCAAATATTTTTTTCATTTATTTTTTTTTTTTTAAACTACTTGATGACATTTTTCAATCTTAAAAAATCTTTAAAATTATTTTTAACTCTAAATTTTAGATATGATAATCAAATTTAAATATAATGGAAGATTTATTCATAAAAAAAAAAAAAAAATATCAAATTTATATTCAATGTTTTGCGAGTGACCTGGTTTTTAAATTGAAAAATATGGAAAAATAATGATTGATTTGTTTTTTATTATTTTTTGATTGTTAAAAAAGACAATGATAAAATTTTCATATGAAAAAAAATTTATTTAATAATTACCATTTATCAACAAATAAATAAATATAAATTTTTAAATTAAAAAATTTATTTCATTCTTTCATTCGAAAAAAAAAGATAAACTGTACATAGCATTTTACAACATAAAAATATTTAAATATAATTTTTAAATTATTTTTTTAGATAATTATACTATACCAGTTTTTTATTTAATTTTATTTCGAAATATTTCGAAAAACCGATTTCGAAATTAATTTTACGAAATCGTTATTGGCACCGATACGGGGAAATTTACGGGAAATACGGAGACATTTACGGGTTTCACACACAATGTAATCAGTCCTACACACACAATGGTAGCTATATTTACCGTAAATTTTTCCGTAACCTGTATAAATGTCCCCGTAAATTCCCCCGTATTCGGTGCCATTAGCGTTACCGCATTTTTTTTCCTTTCATTCCTTCGATATTAAAAAAAATAATAAAAATCAATCTAAAAATTTCAAAAGAAATTTTAATAATGAAATAATTAATTTTACTTATTCAATTTTTAAATTAAATCCCATCAAAAAAACAAAATTCAATTTTCCAAAAAGAAATAAAACAGTAAATATTTTTTCGATAAAAAAAAATAAATAACCAATCAATAATAATGATAAAAATTAATTTCCATAAATCCAGATAAATAAGCATAAAAACGTATAATTATTTCGAGTATCAACCCCAAAAACAACATCAAAAAAAAAATAAATAACTTACCAGTAGTTTTGATACAAATCCACTGAAAGTCTGAAACATCATCCCCCATTTACTCAACCGAGAATTATGATTATTGTACCACATCTTAGTCTAATACACTGTAATATTATTTGTATCAAAAATCTTGATTGATTATTTAATACCATCTGAATAAACATCATTGATCCCTCCTAAAGTCCTAACTTTATTGTTTGATTTTATCAAAATTTATTTGTTGATATTTATATCAATAAAACCTTGTTTATTTAATTTATAAAAAAATATTATTATTATTTTTTTATAACACAAAATAAAAGCTTTAAAATGATGGAAAATATTTATATTTTAAAAAGTTTCGTTTGAAGAGATTGACAAATATTTAATGTTTTTATTTTGCTGCTAATGTATAAACTACTTGTGTGATTTTTATCTGACCAAAAAAAATTTTTTTCTCATTGAATGTCTGACCATTTATGATGACAAACATCTTGAAGATAATAAACTGTTGAAGGATTTCAAAAAAAAGCACGTACTATTTACATCAAATGGTATATTTAGAAGATAAAAAAATATATTTATCTTTTTGAATCCTTTATTTCAAGTAAAATGTATTTTTATAAATTGTTGTTTGTTTTTACAATCTCTGGTATTTTGTATCGTAAAAATACAATTAATCATAAATATGCTGGTCATGTATCACCACTGGAATTTAACCAATGACATCAAGATATTGTCCCCCTAGTTAATGGAAAAATGCCACATGAGGGTGTTAAAATATCACAACCAAACCCTCATATACATTTTTTTTTTTTCCATCATATTTTCATGTGTTTTATTTTATTTTTTTTCTTCAACAATAACAGCTCAATTTCATATCAAAATTATTTTTTAATAATCTATCTATTAATTTATTTAATTGACAAAATAAAACTGTATTTTTTTTTAGAATTTAACAATAATTTAACGATAAATATTTCAATTTTAAAATGAATAAATTTTTAATATTAAAATTCATTTAATCAATGAATAAATTTGATGGAAAAAAATTATTTTTTTGGCTTCTTTTTTAGGTTTAATGTAAAATCAAGTATGAAAAAAATTTTAAATTAAATCAATACAAGTGTAATTATCACCTCTCAGTGTATATGAAGTGAAAAAAAAAAAATAATAATCAAAAAGGAAAAAGAAAAATCTAAAAATGATAATAAAAATAATAATAAATGTATTTCAATTCGCAGGCGCATTCATAAAGAGATCATCCATAGAAAAGTATCTTAACGGGTATATATAAAATACTGTACATCTGGTTGGTCCACGGTATCTAATTCCCAGCGTTCTTTGATATCACGACTCTTTCTTTATAAGGATTATCGACAAAGAGAGGAATAAATATCGAAAGTAATCTTTACTCAAAACGTGTCCTTACATATCTGGGGTAACAAAAAAAAATAATAACAAAAATTTATCATTTTTACCATTAACCCATCATCAATGTATGAAAAATATAAATTAAATATATATTTAATGATAAAATAAATTTTCATTATGTAATTTTAATTAATAATCTCAAAATTAAAAAAAAAAAAAAGCTTTTTTCGATTTTTTTCTTGAAAAAAATTTATAAATGGTTTTTATTTTTTTTAACAATAAATAATGATTTTTTTTTTATGAAATTTTTTTTTAGAGTAGATGAAATTTATTTCTATTCACCAGATTTTTTTTATAAATATTGATCAGTTAGTTTTTGTAGAAAAAAATTTTTAAATTTCAGCAAATTTTAAAAAAAAGCTTTTTTTTATTTTTTTCCTGAAAAAAATTTATTAATGGGCTTTAATTTTTTTAGCAATAAATAATGATTTTTTTTTTATGAAATTTTTTTTCAAATAAGATGAGATTCATCTTTATTTGCCTGATTTTTTTTATAAATATTGACTCGCATGTTTTTGTAGAAAAAATTTTTACATTTTAGAAAATTTACAAAAAAATTTTACTCAAATTTTTCGCTATATTTTTATGCTGAAGTGAAAATTACATATAAAAATTTGAAAATATCAAACAAACATTTGCCAAAATTTTGTTTAAACATTTAAAAACCCAAAAATATTATTATATAATTTTCAATATTATTTTATTATATTTTATTTTCGGTAAATCAATGATACTGTCAGTCAACAAAAACATCCCCTTTTATCAAGAAAAAAAAAAATATATCTTTATACAACCGGAAATAAAGCTCTATAAAATGACAAAGAATATATATTATTTATTTTTTTAATGATACATAAAATAAAAAAAAAAAATGTATTTTTTACGATTCAAGAAAAAGGATTGGGTCAGTTATATCTTCAGGATACACGTTTAAACAAACAGACCATTTTGAATTTCCGCTCGGTTGACCATTGGACATGACTGTCTTTCCTCTTGTCTCTTCAAAGGAAACCACAGTGCGAAATGTTTGTAGTATGAACCCTTCTAACGATGTGGTTATATTTTTTACATATTCTTTCTTTCAAACAACTTTGTTAATATTAATTTTTTCTATTTAACATATTCATTATTAATAAACGAAAATAATCATGTGTTTTTTAAATGACACCTTGCATTTTAATTAATTATCACAGCTGATTAATATTTGTTGATAAAGTTTCATCGTCTTCTTCATTTGACCACTCGGTATCTGTTTCACTTGAAAAAATATTTACAACATTTTTATTCTCATCCTGTGATGCTGACAATGATGTTGATGATCTTTTCAACTTTTTAAATTTTGATCTAGCTTTATTTTCAAACATCACTAGATCATCAGTTATTTTCTGAATTAACAATTCAATTTCTTTCGTTGATAAATCATCTGAATTTAATTTTTTTTCATTCATTTTTAATTCATCTTCATTATTTTTCAGCTCATCGTCTTCTTGGCTTTTTATATCTTCCAAAATTCCGGAATCTTTGTCATCTTTAATTAATATCTCTACATTTTTTTTTATAAATTTTAATTTACCAGACATTTTTTGTTTCTTTGAAGATTTAAATTTTCTTTTATTCAATTTAATATGTTTTTTAGTATTTTTATTATTGCTCGTTTGAATGATACACTCAATTTTATTATTTACCAATTCATCTTGATTTTGATAATAATTTTGAATATTTAATTTTCTATGCTCATGCAAAAATTGCATAACACGAATACATCTAATTTGTAAAATTTCTAAATCATTTTTCAGCTTTGGTAATTGTTTATAAATATTATAATATTTTTTTTTCCTACAAAATTTACATAATTTAATGCTGTTTAATTTTTTACTAATATCATATTTTTTATAATGCGAATTATTTAAATTTTTTGTATTTATTTTTATTAATTTTGTTGAATCAATTGTATTTTTTACATTTTTTTTTATTATATTCGATGATTCACTAGTTTGTAGATAAAAATTTTTTAAATTTTTTACTATATAATCGGAGTAACATTTTTTTAATATTAATATTTTTGATGATATGTTTTTTGTAAATTTTTCATTTGATAAATTTTTAATGACATTTTTAATATCGTTATTTAAATTCGACATGGGGTTATAAACAAACGGTACCACATGTCCAACTAATTTACAAAAAAACCAAAAAAAAAAAAAGAAAAATAATTCAACACACTCTTATAACTTCAAGCTAAATCATTATTAAAATTTTTTTTTTTTTTTTATTTATTAAACAATGCAAATTATTGAAAATTAAAAAAAAAAAATTTATTAAAAATTATTTCATCACTGTTGAATAATTTTCTTTTTTTATAAATTAACTTTGACAATGATTGGGCAAATATATTGTTCATCATATGCAATTATCGTTTATGAATAATTAGTAATAATTATCGAGATGAGTGTAAAGTTACATCGAGCAGAATGGAATGTCTTTTATCACATTGCAACGGTCGTTAGTTGAAGTATTTCATATTGAGATCCCCTTTTCAACCCTTTTCAACAAAAAAAAAAAAAAAAAAATTACACACACTTACACACAAATATATAATAAACAAAATAACATAAAAATTTTTTACTTGAAAAATATATTTTGTTTATTTATTAATTAATTTATTAACTTGTAAATTTATTGATTTTTTTTCAATTTTCATTTATATTTTTTTCAATTGTTTATTTAATTATTTAAGTGTAAATTTATTTATAAATTAAGTTAATATTTATTTAATTGATAAGTTTGTTTATTTATTTATTTATTCATTATCGTAATTGTTTATTTAATTAATTATTTATTTATTTATTTAATTTAAGAAAATATACATTTCGTTTTGTCAAATCAGCACTTTTTTTTTTTTTTTTCGTACACGTTCTTGAATGATTTTTTTATTACATTATCAAAATGCAAATTGAAAATAATTTAAGTGTTTAGTTTGATATAGTAGGAGATGTACAAATCACCCCTTTTAACAATCATCATGTTGTTCTCACCCCCATTAAAGTCTCTCGTTCTACCTTCGATTTACCAACTTGTTGCATGGCCTTTTAGCCTCTTGTAATCATTTATACACCCTCCATTTACAAAACAATATATTTACTAAATAAATTTTTTATTATCATTTATTTAAATATTACTATGTAAAACTCATATCAATATTTCAACTAGCAATAATAATTTTTCTTCATCTACTAAAAACACACGAACGTTTTTTCTTTTTTTAACTTTATTTTTGTTTAATTATTTATTCAATTAATTAACCAATTAATTACTGTAATAAATTAATGAAATTTTTTTAATTAATTAATTAAATAATTATAATTTATAATTTATAAATTATTATTTTTTTTTATTTATTTTCTTCTTCTATTTCTATTGATTCGAATAGAAATTAAATTTCGAAAAATTTAATATTCAACATCATCATTTATTAATAACAATTTTTTTTTTTTTTTCAACACTATAATTTTATATAAATATTAAATATACAAGCTCACACAATAGGGTGTATAAAAAAGTAAAAAAAAAAATTAAATTACCTGAGAAATCCTCAAACTGGTAACAAGCCAATTTGATAAAATAATAATTTTGATAATTTGATAAAAATAAAAGCCTAATAGTTGCTATTAAATTATTCAAAAAAAAAAAAAAAAAAAATATAATTAAAAATAATAATATTACGTAATAACAACATTGATAAGAAAAATAAAAAATTATTATTAGTTAAAATATTGTGACACGTATATGTGTCTGAAAAAAAATTTAAAAAAAAAAAAAAAATATACCAACATAATTAACTATTGTGACTGGCATTATTCGACATACTCTATACATCAATTATTTCCCCACACATACACAATGAATATTTACAAAAAAAAAAAAAATTAAAAAAATTAAAAAATGGTAATTCAAAATTAGACGTGTATATGTATAGTGATAAAATTATTAACGTAAATAGTGCATGTGGCGAGATTTGATTTCGATTAGTATTTTTTTTTTTTTTTAATTTTAATCTTAGATGGTTGTAAATATTACCTGTACATTTATAATAATACAGGTATAATATATATATTCATCTCTTTTCAAATTACACATATTGTACCACTTGTTTTTTTTTTTTAAATAAAAATTTCTATCCCCTTGCACCTTTACTATCGTTCAACAAAGATTTTTAATTGCATTTTTTTTTTTTTTCTTCTATTGCTTATTTCTTATCATAAACACACATCCAATAGTAAACTCGAAGGTCTTTTTTTTTTTCTTTTTTTAATATTCTATCATCACATTATATACACTATAAAACCAAAAAAAAAAAAAAAGTACTTTACACGAGAAAAAAAATAAATAAAAAAACAAAGAAAAGTCCTTCGACTATAGCTAATGAGATTCATTTGCATATGCGTTTTTTATAATTCGTCACGTCAAGATTCTTCAACTATGAAAAATACCCATTTAAAAAAAAAAAGAGGAAAAATTAAAATCCAATTTTCAAAAAGAAAAGAAAACCAATTAGAATTTTCCGAAGAACATTTTTTAATATTGTGATAATAATAAATATTGAATGCATTGATTGAAAGTATATTAGTGCCTTTGGGTATTGACCATATGGTCACCATTGATATTGCAAATCTCTGTAATCGTATATTTGAATATAAAAATACTCCCATGTGTCGGTATCGCGGGTGTATTTATTTCTAAAAAGGGATGATGATGATGATGCTCGATGAGAATTATGGTGGGAATATATACATTTTATTATTAAGGGATCCATGAGAACACGAGATGAAAATATACTTCACAAAGTGTATAAACTCTTCAGGGAGCCCCTGGCCTTATGGTACTTGAATAAAAAAATTAAAAAAAAAAATTATCATTGAAATTTATACCTTGAATTTTTTTAAAAATCCGTGTGAATGAGAAAAATAGCCAACCAATTTTCTCTATGATTCATTGACCAATTAAATTGAAAAAAAAATTACAAATAAAATTGTTGAATTTATCTCAAATTTATCATGAATTTTATTTAATTTTTTTTTATCTAAAATTCAGTAAATTAATCTTGAATTTATTATGAATTTTTTTCATTTCAATTTTATATAATTTTTTAATTTTTTTAATTTCCAAGAATAATAAATATCCATGAAAATATCACAACTGTTTTTTTTTTAATGATTCATAATAATCGGTTAAAGGTGAGAGTTAAAATGTTTTTTTTTTTTTAATATTATTATTCTTTTAATAATTTTTTTTTTCTTGATTATTGAGTTGAGGTTAGAGCAGTATGTTACTTGGCAATTGAGATAACAAATCCATTCGTGGTATCAATTACCAGGCTTTTTTTTTTTATACAAAAAAAAGCTAAGGGTTGAAAAAAATGTATTTTGAAATAATCTTGGTGGCCCACATAATACTTAAGTTGTACTATTAGACGCAATATTTGATATTTCATAACAGATTATATAATATTATCACACCTTTTACATTATTTTCTTTTTTTTTTTTTAAATTTATTTTGTCAATTAACCTGCGATAGTGTTATATTTTTAAATTTATTATTTTCTTATTTTTTTTCGTATGTATTTAGAGGTTTCATACATATGTATGTGTGTATGTATATATCGATAGTAATAGGTAATTATTATGACTATTATAGTGGGGTAATTGTTTGCTATTATATACCTATGCTATTTCGAAAGTTAATGCATGCAAAGGGCGGACTAAATTATTCTCGCTTACACTTGTCGCACTTAAAATCACTGCATACATCAAATAAATTTCAAATTTTTTCATCTATCATTATATCAATGATTACAACTCGAAAAATATTATCATTATTTCAATTATATTTTTCTTTATTTTTCATTGTTTTCTTTGTTTATATTTTTTATTTTTTTTTTTACGAATTTATTGTAAATTTTTTCCGATGAAAATTTGAATTGTTTGTTTTAAAATTTCTAATATTTTTAAATTTTTTTTAATAAATTATAATTAATTATTAACAATTTAATTTTTAAAATAAATTTTTTTAAAATTCTAAATTTTTAATTTTCTAACTGATCAATATATTTTATATATTTTTTTTTCTATTTATTTTTAAGATAAAATTAAAAATTAAAAAATTGAAAATGAAAATGATCAAAGGAAATTTTTTTTATGCTCTATTATTTAAAAAAAAAAAAAAAAAAAATTTATTTGTAATAAACTAATGAATGAATGCTGATTATTTTTTTCAAAAATATTTTTTTGTTTAATCAAAAGTATATAATATACACGTGTTTGTATCATCGACATTGTCTTGCATGATTCTTTGGGTTCCCATGGATCTGGTGCTCCTGTGGGAACGTGCCGTTACGCCTAATATCAACATCGATGCACAGTGTACAACCCCCTTCTTTTCATCCCCTAAAAAAAAACAAAAAAAAAAAAAAACACCCCCACACAATTCCTATGGGAAATATCTGTGTACTTGGATCGTACTTGTATCGTCATCGGGTTCTTCATCGCGTGAAAATTGGTTTACACGAGGGGCTTATACTACTTGCTTGTTTCATCATACTCAATTTTAAAATATAAAATATATCTCATGTTTGTTTAACTTTATTAATGTGTCATGGTATGCCACTCATTCATATCACTGGTTTTTATCTCTTTGTGGTTTTTCAAATTTAATATTGAATTCATTTAACCCCGAAATTCAATATCTTTTATTTTTTTTTCTTTTGCAATTTAAAAATTTAAATTTAAATTACAAATGAAAAATATATTCAATAAATGATTAATAATATTTTTAATTATTAAAATTTCATATTATAATTAAATCGTAATTAATTTTTAATAATTTCTTTATATATTTTAATCAAAATAATTAAAAAATAAATTTAAAAAATTCTAAATTAGTTATTGTATAAATCTAATAAATAAATAGTTAAATAAATAGTTAAATAAATAAATAAATAAATAAAATAATGAAATATATTTCAATAGTTAAATTTTAATATTTATTATTCTTTTAAAATCAAATTTCATTAATAATTAAAATATAAATTGCGGTTAATGCCATAAATATTCTCGAGGGTATATTTGCCAAATAATAATAACAATAATAAATTAAATCAAACAATATTGAAAAAAGAAAAAAATAATAAAATAACATAAAAGTGACCCAAGGGAAAATAGATAGTATATATTGGTGTAAATGTGATATATTGTGTATCGAAAATTGTTGCATTATGTTTACTTGCGCATGTCGTCAGTAATACAAAAAATAATGCCGCAACATATTTACGATAGTAGATTTATCGATGAAAAAAATAAAATTTTTAACATCATGGGAAATTTTATGTAGGCATATCTATGTGTGTAGACGGATTATCAAGTTGGTGCACAATGTGCTCAAGCGAAACTTGGAAATTGACGAATTGCCACGTGACCGACACGCGACTTCATCGCAAAACTCAGCAGGATTCTATATCCTTAGGCTTTATTATTATTGTTATTATTATTTGGGTATATGCCTTCTGTAGTTATCTATCCACCCCTGTCAATTTGTTTTTTTTTTTTTTTTTATTTGTTATATATATTTGTAGTTTTTTTTGTTTGCAATTTTCTTTGTGAGAATTTAACATGCCTTTAGTGTGACTCATTCGCCAATTTAAAAATTTTTTTAAATTTTTTTATTGTATTTTTTTGTTTATAATAATAATATTTATGTTGAAATTAATCAAATAGTTTATTTATAATTTAATTAGTAAAGCAATAATTAAATAATTTTTTTTTTTTAATTTAAAGCTTTTATTTATAATAATTATTTTAATGAAAATATGAAATTATAATAAATTGTAAATTGCTAGTTAAATGATTTTATTTATTTAAAAATTATTAAATTAATTTAATTATAATTTTATAAATAAATTAATCATAAAATTGATGTCAATTTTTAAAATTTATTTTTTACTATTTTTTAAATTTCAATTTACATTTAAAATAATTATTTATAATTAATAAAAATATAAATTTTTGATCGATCAAAGTTGTAACTAAGGTAATAATTAATTAAATATTTTTATTTATATTTTTTTATAAATAACTTGTGATAATTATTCAAATAAAAAAATTAATATTTTAACAAGTAAATGAATAATCAAATTTTCTTAATTAATATTTACTTTTAGTAATAAAAAAATTATCTATTTTATTTTCATTTTATATATTGTCAATAATCAACCAAGTTTGATATATAAATATACAACCAACATGTTATTCGTTCGATAAATTCAAAGACCAGTGGTAGTTTGATAAATCACCCTTGTGCTTTTTCATCCAAGAAAAATCAACAGAAAAACATCAAAGAACAAGATAAAGAAAAAACTAGTACATACATAAAAACCACACAGTATTTTTCTTCAAATATATAAAAGTGAGTGAATGACTGAATGAGGGATTTATATATAAAATACACACATGCAACTTTTACACATTCACAAACAAATTGTCCAATCGTTTTTCCACCACAAGTGAGACATTTAGTGAATATCTGGACACTGACTTTTTCCCTTTTAACAAATATACATAAAAAAATAAAAATACCAACAATTGGGATTTTCTGGATTACTGGATGTTTCTTCAACAACATTGAAATACACTGGGGCTTTGGAATTTGTCACTCTTTTTATACATGAAATAATAAATAAACAAAATTATATATAAATTTCATTATTTTTTAAATATTTTTGGAATTAAATTCTTGGATAGATTGTTATAAATTGTAAGTACAGTGTATGCGTAAATATATTGAGGGGTTGTATCGTTGTATCGTTGTTCATTGTTCGTTGTTCGTTATGAGCTTTGAAGGGTAGATAAGGTGAGACAGTAATGGGGTGGTACCTGCCTGCGTCGCCCAATGACTCACCGTTCATATTTTTTTATTTCTTATATTTTTATTTTTCATTCCTTACTGGTTTAGGGGGTTTTTATAATTTTTTTTTTTTTTTTTGAACCCCATGAGGGTGTCCATATCGATCAAATAGCCATATTGTTTACTGGTAATTATTGCCACGAGGCTTACAAACAAAATAATTAAATGAAAAATAATTTTGAATTTAAAAATTGATTGTTATTAAATTTTTGATTTGTTTTTATTTGATGGACACTTGGATGCATCAATTTTAGTGGATTTTTTTTATTTATCACACATATGTTTTTAGAAAAATAAAATAGAGATTTATATAAATAAAAAAAATAAAATGGGATTGATTGAGCAACGTGTCAGTGGCAGAGACAATTTTGTTGGCCCTCTATTATTTGACGAAAAAGAGTCAGATAAAGAAACGTTTGAAATAAAAAAAAAATCGTATTAAATAAGAGTCAAGTTGGATGAGGGTGAGGCATGTAAGATCAAGAAGTTGGATATTCAATTACAAGGATATATTTAATTTATGATAAATTATTTAATTGGATGAAATAAAATTTATATTTTTATTGGAAATAAATTAATAGATTTTTTATTAAAAGAAAATAATGCATTAGTAATTTTTTTCTTAAACTTGTCAGGTAAATAGAGACTGGCTTCAACTTTTCAGAGAAAAAAATAAATAGTATTTTTGAAATTTCATTTTTATAAAAATTCCCATGAGAAAACGCGTTAGTAGATATTTCTAAAATTTTTAGGGCAATTAGAGACATGCTTCAACAATTCTCAAAAAAAATTTCATCATGATCCAAGCATTATTTATCGTTTAATTAATTTATTTTGCAGCAGACAATGAACTCCCTCACAGGGCGTAGCCATCAGTCTCATCTCCATAAAATTCAAGACGAATAAACTTTATATAAAAAATATTATATATTAAATAATAATAAACTAAAAAATAATAATTAAATAATAAAAAAAATATATATTACAAACGAACAACTCTTTTAAATTTTCTTTATACTAAAAATCTTGAAAAAATTAAGATGAATAATTTTTATAATTAAGAAAAATCAGAAAAGTATTCAACTAGCATAAATGAATAATAAAAACAAAAAGAAAAAAATATAAATAAAATGAAAAAGATATAAATTTAAAAATAAAAAAAAAACTTGTATTTGCAGTATCACGTATAAACGTTTATTCGCGTTCCCATAAATGAATTAGTGCGTTGTATTAGCTTCGCTATTCAGAAATGAGAAACTCTGTTGAGTATAACCCTTTTCTATGCTCGAGGTTTCGATATACAGTTTGAGTTGAGTTTTGTTGAATACAGTAATTAACAAGTGTATATAATTCTAAATTACGAATAACACAAATCCACTGAGTATACAGACACATTCAATGTGAACTTTGAATTCACATTTACACATACATAAAATAAACCAAACTAAGAGAAATTATAAATGGTTTTAGCTTGCATCTGTATACATGTATTCTCAATACAATATTTTTTTTAAATATTAATTTGAATTATCTCTCATCTATACCTCATTTGAATGACACATGTAATATATATCTTTGTCAATTTATATATTTGTAGAGATGGAAATACACTCGATATAGAAATGAAGAAAATAAATGAAATTATCATTTGTATATACAGTTGAAAGTTGTATGTTATTTGACGAATAAGTACTTGGTTTAATGGATAATAGGGTTAAATATTTTGTACACTATCCAACATGAAATTTAATTAAATTATTTCAAGTAACTGCCGATGCCCAATGTCGACATTCAATTAATTCATTAGTCACTTAATGTCAACATACATTTCCCAGTCATTTTCAATGATCAAAAAGTTTTACAAAAATAAAAAATTTCGATTTTCTAATACAAATTTTGACACATTTTTTACATCTAGTTCTTTTATCTCCTTCTCGTTCTTTTCATTTTTTCTTACCACTTTCCTCCTTTACACTCTATTATTTTCCTATTTATTTAATTTATTTATTAATTATTATTGCTATTATTTTTTCTATCTCTCCCTCTTACATACATTTTGTTTAATTCTCCTTCTTTATCTTTTAACAGAAAAAATAAACCATTCAAAAAAGTTCACATACTTAAAGTACTTGGTCTACGAAACTTCCGTGATCGTTTCATCAAATTGACCCATGCGGAGAAATGAGCGGTAAAATTATTCTTTCACATGTTTCTCCGCGTATGTTTTTTATACGAAGAAATATTTCCGAAAGTTCCTTCACCCAAATCGATTCGAAGAAAATTCGGAAAAACATTTTTATACCTTTCTCCACTTATTTCTCCGCATGGGTCAACTTGAGAGAAGATCGAAGAAATCGCGGAGAAATTCGAAGAAATAAGTGAAATGCTTTCTTTGAATTTTTGCTGTATTTTTTGCAAATAATTGCAAATGAAATCATTCACATAGTTGGCATTCATACATATACGTCTGGCTTCGACAGGATGTATACATTATATATTTTTTGATGAATTTTTAATGAAGTTATTGATGAAAATTTTGTGCTACATATGTTACAAGGGTTTGATTTTTTATCAGTATCAATTTTTAGATGTACCTTTTGATGATGTTTAGATTTTTTTTTGTTTCACTAATGTTTTCTTACATACTGAACTTAGATTCAGACGGTTTTTTCCCTGTGTGTTTTCTTATGTGTATTGCCATATCTATGATAATCTGGGGTCCATTCGAAAACTCACTCAGAAGCCCAGAAGTACAAGATGGCTGCTACACAAATAGAAAATACTATAAAAAGTTACGATGGTATTTATATGTCCACGCAGCAGCCATCTTGAGCTTCCGAGCTTTTGAGTGAGTTTTCGAACAGACCCTTGATCTGAATTGTTTTCATATATTTTCGTCTATTTGTTTGGTTTTTATCATCATCATCATGTTTAAATGGATCGTACATTTTATTATCATTATTACGATTATCATGATTAGAAGGAGGAGGAGGTTTTTTCAAATCAGAGAAAACTGAAGAAATCATTTTCACCAGGGTAGACGTGTGTGTTGCCGGCTATCTGAGTCACTGTGTTCCCCTGGATCCCTTCCTTTATCTACTATTCACAATATATTATTAATATAGTATTATTTACTGATTAATAAATTATTAAATTATCAAACAACTTGGCTATTAAAAATTATTGTAATGAGAGATGAGAGACACTCTCTCGTTTGTTCTCGTTATCACTTGGTTTTGAAACCTAGCTAATTTTTATATTTTTATTTATTAAAAAAAAATTTTTAATTAATTTTTTTTTTTTCATTTAATTATAAATGTTTATTTATAATAAAAAATTTATTTATATTTTTTTGGATAATTAATATTGTTGTTCATTGAAAAATAATAATAAACAAAATTTAATAATATTGGATAAATAATAAAAACTTGTTGCTATTTATTGTTTTGTATAAAAAAAAATTTTTTTTTTAATTTTTATTTATTTATATTTAGTTTATATTATTTATAATGGAATTTATTTATTAAAAATTTAGTTAGAAATTTAGTTTTGCTGGTAATTTAAAAATAATAATAATTTCAATGAAAATTTTTATCTTGGGTATGACAATGAGTATCATGTTGCTGTTGGAGAACTAATGAGCGCGTGCTGTTGACACAGACCTTGACGGTATTATGTACGTTAAGTACAATTTTTTTTTTTTTTGCAAATATATATATATATATTAGTTTGACTTGTAACTGATACCCATCACTTACATGAAAAATACATTTATTCATAAAATAAATAAATAATAATAATTGATCGATGCATTTTTTATTTTCAATAAATTTTAAATTAAAAATTCTATAAAAAATAAAACGGTTATTTTAATTTATTTACTGTATTTTTATACACATGTTAATAATCATTATTATTATATTTTTTAACAGTAAATTTATCATGTTTATTGATAAAATTTCAATGCATCTGTTTACCCATCAAATTATAATTTCCTGGATGTCCAAAAAAAAAAGCACAAAACAGTTAATTTTAACTGAATATTTTTAGTGTGAAAAAAAGCAAATAAAACAAATAAAATAAATAAATAAATAACAAATAAAATGAGTAAATGACAATTAAAAAATTTTATTATTTTGAAATTTTTTCGAAGGGATGATCGTGAGAATTTGATGAAAATTAATTGAAGATGTGTATACAATAAACAAATGATTTTACATGTAGAAAAATAAAAAAAAAAAAAGATAATTACATGAGCTGCACACCTGCAAATGTTGATGTAAAATTTTTAGGGGTTGAAAATACCTGTTTGGATGATGAGGGAGGGAGGGGGAGGGGTGAAAATTTACCTGTAGGGTGGTAATTTCAATTGGTCGGTTAGACAACAATACACTGTGTACATGTTTGGGGGGTAGAATAAAGACAATGATGTTTTAAAACAAAATAACAAAAATGAAATGACGTTTGTTTGGTTGCAGGGTGAATCACTAATCAACCGTCGCAACCGTTAAAATATAGTATTAAATTCATGGAAGTTTTATTGGAGAGTGTTGTAAAGCTAGCAATTAAAGTGCCGTAACTTCCCACGGACTATGTACACTTCAAAATGAAATAACAAAAAAAAAACATTAAATAAAAGACAATGTGTATTTTGTGTGTAAAACAAAGACAAAGAATGAATGAAAAAAAAATATATATTATAAACATATTATATATAAAAATGAAGAGGGCGTTTGGGCAACTGTATTGACCGATGAATTTGATAAAGCTGAAGAATCGTATGTACATTTGACGACCGGAAAAGACCCCCTGCAATTTTTAAAAATAAACCTCATTTATGTATTTTTTTTTTTTAATGTAAAAATATATATTGTCAATATATTGTGTCATCTGTTTTCGATTTGTTTCAATTTATTTTTAAACTGGCTTTTTTTTATTTGAAATTTAAAAAATTTATATCTTGATTGTTTATTCATAAAAAAAAATTAAAAACGGTTGAAATTAAATTTTACAAATTTTAGAACAGTTGTATTTAAGTGTCGTCTTAATTATAGAAACATAATTTCATGAAATTTTAGCTTAGAAATATTTTTTTTCGAGCGAAAACGACTTGAAAAAAAAATACATAATAAATACCTGATAAAATTGGAACATTTTTTTCGGGATAAATATTAATTTCACTTGAAATAATTAAAAATAAAAATTAAATTTGAATTTTTTTATTAAAAGCTGTATTTGGTGAAGCTTTTTTAACAAAAAAAATTATTGTTTTATAATGATTTTTAATTTATTTATAACAAAATGAAAAAAATATTTCAAAAATTTTATTGAGCTTTTTTTTTTTGAATTTTTTATATTTTTATAATTTGAATTATGTATAGTTGTTGTAATTTTTTAGGTTGTATTATTCAATTCATTTTATTTTTGCATTAAAAAAATAATGAAACAAAAATATTTAGTTACATTGACAACGATGCCTATACCACTCCCTCTGACTCATGTGTTATGCGTAAGTAATCGTCAATTTATTTTTTAGAGGTAGTGCTTTATTTTTTTTTTCTTCTCTTGACTCACGATATTTGAGTCAATGTTTATGGGGATAAAAAAAGGGATACAGTATCACTCACCATGTGCATATAAAAATATTTTTTCACCCCAATATCAGTGTGTCACGCAAACAAAATACCTAAAATAAAATTCTATCAATATAAATTATTTTTAAATTTATATTTTATAATGATAAAAAAAAAAAATATATATACGCTTAGTCTTATGAAGTAAATTTACGTTTTAAATTATATTTGGATGTATTATATTTTTATTCAAGTACCAAGCTTGCAGTGAAATTAATTCAGAAGAAAAAAAATTGAAATTGGAAAAATTGAGAATTTTATTTGTGTAGAAATATCGATGCATAGAGTAAAACTATTTCCAAGTTGTTTTAGTATACACCCAGTGTGTTGGAGGTTTTTTTTTTATGTCTTACTTTTTTTTTTGTTGTCCCCAGGTAAATGCATTGCGTGTACACGCAATATTTAGACGGGACTCACGGTCGCCTGAACGACGTCGCCACGTGAGTCAGTATACGACAAGGCTAATGTCTAGACGCAAGTATAACTTCTCGTCATTAACCCCCAGTCCAGGTATTGCAACCCCTCAATATGTCAAACAAAAAACAAACAAAAAAATGATAACTATAAGAAATATTATTCAAGGGAGTGAAAGAATTGAGCGACCAAACATCATCGATGAAAATATTTTCAGTTTTGTATTTAATCGGAAAATAAATAAAAAAAAATATAAATAATTGAAATTAAATTCTAAAAATTTTAGGATAACTATATTCAAGTATTGTTTAAATTATAGAGGCGTAATTTCATGAAAATTTCATTTAGAAATATTTTTTTTTTGATGAACATGACGAGCAGCGAAAAATGCCAAATTTTGTGTGCAAGTCATAGTAAATTATAAAATTGAAAAAAAAATAAAAACAATTGAAATTAAATTCTAAAACTTTTAGGATAATTATATTAAAGTATTGTTTAAATTATAGAAGCATAATTTCATGAAAATTCTATATAGAAATATTTTTTTTTTGATGAAAATGAAGCGTAGCGAAAAATGCCAAATTTTGTCTGCAAGTCATAGTAAATTATAAAATTGAAAAAAAAATAAAAATAATTGAAAATAATTCATGAAATTTTCAGGATAATTATATTCATGTGTTGTTCAAATTATAGAAGCATAATTTCATGAAAATTTCATTTAGAAATATTTTTTTTTGGCTCTACATAAATACAAGTCTTGAGTCTATTTAAAAAAAATTATTATTTGATTTCTAATTACTTTAATCATTTATCTTGAATAACTTGCCAATTGTATTATAAAAAATTTGTTGAATTTCTAAAATTAACTTACTCAATATATTTAGCATAAATTTAAAATAAATTAATAAACCTTATTATGAATATTTCAAATGAAAAATATATTTTTAATGAGTTACAAAATTTATATAAAATATATGTTACGATGTATATAAATTAAAAATTTGTCTCAAAGAGCTGAGAGGGTAATTTCACGAGTCCTTGGACGTTGCAGTGATTTAAATCCCCTTGAATATAAAATTTTTGGTATATAGGGCGTTAACTACCCTTATATCTACTGTCGAACAAGGGACATTGCCTACTTCATCCCTAAACGCATCTCAAGCGCCTCAACAGGTTCATGAATAACTTGAACGTTTCTCGTGCCCACCCTCTTAACTATTCTCTGTACTAAATATACACACATATTATAAGCAAGAACCTGCTGTCTGGTTCTTTGAATACATGTACAAGATCATTGTGGTAGTTGGTCCCTAATACATTGTCCATTATATTAACCATACTTTTATATTTTTAACAAACCAATTTTTTTTTTTTTTTATTTTTTCATTTTCAAGTGTTTTTCAAATTTTTTGTTGTTATTTATTATTAAAAATTTATAATTCAAGTAGTTATTTAATCTTTTGAAATTTTCATTATAAAATAATGTATATCAGAAAAAAAATTTAAACTTTGAAATTAACGGTAACACTAATGGCAACGAATACGGGGGAATTTACGGGGACATTTATACAGGTTACGGAAAAATTTACGGTAAATATAGCCACCATTGTGTGTGTAGGACTGATTACATTGTGTGTGAAACCCGTAAATGTCCCCGTATTTCCCGTAAATTTCCCCGTATCGGTGCCAATAACGATTTCGTAAAATTAATTTCGAAATCGGTTTTTCGAAATATTTCGAAATCGATTTTTCGAAATATTTCGAAATAAAATTAAATAAAAAACTGCTATAGTATAATTATCTAAAAAAATAATTAAAAAATTATATTTAAATATTTTTATGTTGTAAAATGCTATTGACAATATAAAAATTTATTAAACAATATTATTTAATTTTTATGACAACTATTTTTGGCTTATTTTGTATAAAATAAATAAAAAAAAAAAATTGAAACAATGAAAATTTAAAAAAATAAATAAATACAAGTAACTTGTGTGAAAATTTATATAAAAAAATAAAAAAATAAAAATAGAAATAAGCTAGATACTTGCTATAGGTTGATTCAATATCGTGTTGAATAAGTAGTCCTGGCTTCTTTCAATTTTACAGCTCGTACGTGAGAAATAAATTGGTTTAAGGTCTCGAGGGTGCACAAGAGTTTTACGAAAACATGCTGAAAGAAGCGGGGTGTTGGGAGGAAAACAGGGGACAGGGAGGCAAAAAAGGGGGTACTATAAATTTGCATTGAAAGTGGCTCTTAAACGTTTTATTATTATCATTATTATTAATATTTTTTATTTACCCTTGTTGACAATATATAACGTTGTTGCAAGCCATCGTATGCAAAACACATTGTAAAAATAAATTCCAAACAAATTGAATATTCTTGTTCATTCAATAATCACTGTTACATCGTCAACTTATTTGCATAAAATAATAAATCATTAAATATAAATTTAAAAAAAAAATACCAATTAATTATTCACGAATTTTTTTGATAATAAAATTGTAGAAATTATTTTTTTTTTTTGAATAAACTTTTGTATTGAATATATAATTTGTCAATTACAGTTTAAAATTTATTTTAAAATTTTATTTTTATCTTTACAGTGGGGTAAAAATAATATAAAAAAAATTCATTTGGAATATTGAAAAAGAAAAAAATAGAGAGATATGTCCATCGATTATTAAGGATAATGAAAGTTTGTCGTATACTAGAGCCCAGAGGTAAAATAACACAAAGAAATTGATAATAAAATAATAATAATAATGAAAAATAAAATTGGAGACATGAAATGTCACATGACCACATGGATATGTATGAAATATATATTTATAAATTTTATCCAGAATGTGAATTGACTAAATGAAATGGAATATCGAGCGTGACACTTATTTCATTTTTTTGCACGCAGGAATTATGAGTATTCAATTTGTCCACCTGGCCTTTTGCAATATTTATTATAATAAAAAAATGAAAAAAAAAAAAGTAGAATGGAAAAGAACAAAAAGAAAGTAAGCTCGTGTATAAAAAAAAAAATTGATGTAAAAGTTTTAAACTACAAATTTTAAACACATGAAATTTTTACGAACTTTTTTATAAAGTTTTTTAAAAAATTATTATAAAATCACTTGGACTTTATAAAAGTTTATTTTTCTTTTGTTGTAACTTTTGTTTTAACATTATCAACATGTCTATGAAATAATAAAAAACTTAATTGAAACGTGGAAAGTTGTTTGTATATAGAGCTGTTTTGATTTACATTGCTGAGCTTTTTTTATTTTTTTTTTTTAAATAAATTATAGTTACTTGGGTCATAAAGGTGTAAAAAAAATTACTTGGAAAAAGTAGAAAAAGAGAGTGAAAAATAAATTAATTAGATTTATAAAAATTGGGTAATAATTAGGGGTGTGCGAATATTTGAAAATTCGAATAATTCGTATATTGAATTTAGTAGTAAATTTTTTTTTGATAGTATAGTTCAAAAATAAAAGTCTTAAAATTTTTTATTTTTTCATAATGTATCGGAATTAATAACTTCTCTTTTAAAACTATAGCTAGTATTGACTGTAGTAATTTTTTTTTTGATAATAGTTTCATAAATTTGTTTAAAAAAATAATAAAAAAAAAAACAGAATTTTCAAAATAATTATATTGTTAGTAGTAAAAAAATTAAGGTGATGGATAATTTAATAAATTAGAAACAAGAAAAAATACATTAAATCATTTTAATTTGAAAAATTAAAAACATACAGTCGAATAGTCGACTAGTTAAATTATTCGTTACTATTTGACTATTCGAAATGTCGAAAAATTCGATTCGATTCGAAGACTATTTGCACACCCCAATAATGATCTAATAAATAATATACAATAAATTAAAATAAATAAAATAAATATTTTCATACAATATTTAAAATGTAAATATTAAAAAAATTAAATTTAAAATAATATCAACATTTAGTCATTACAATAAAATGACTAATTAATAAATTTTTAAATTAATTAATTTTGAATTTATCAAAGATAAATGATAAAAGTAAATTTAAAAAAAATAAATAAATTTTTAAATGAAATATTTATTTATTTATCGTAAATATAGTGTTGTTATAATTTTTTAAAAATTTAAAATAATCATTAAATCATTGTTTACATGTAACTACACTTGTATTATTTTTATAATGATAAATTTTTAATTTTAAATATGTTTTTTATACAACCAAAACGCTACAGGATGTTTTTTATTTTTTTTGGAAAATTATTAACCAGGATATTTTATTTCAAAATGTATTCAAATGGGAAATTTATTTTTCTAATAATTTCATGATTATGTTTAGTTCTAAAATCCATGTAAATATATATTTTTGTTAATTTTATATTTTTCAAATAATTATATTAACCGGGCTCTTTTATTTCAAAAATGATTCGTCAATAATTGTGTTATTTTTGTGTATATATTCTATGTAATTAAATGCATACGAAATATTTCTAATTTATACTCGATCGTGAAAATGAATATATACATAAGTTTATAAATAAATTGATGTAAATATAATTAATGAAATCTCATGGTGAACTGGTGTTATGGCCCCCCATAAATCATAGCATTGAAAAATAAAAAAATGCCATATGGCTTGTGCTCAAAGGAACCGAGTTGTACACGCAACAATAATTCAGACACTTCATACACCCATCAGGATCATTTTCAAAACTACATCAACCAAGATGACACCTCCCTTCATCAAAAACAAAACAATAAAAATATAAAAGAAACAACAATTTATCATAAAACAAAGCTACATAAAATAATCTAAATTAAAAAATAAAATTTCCAACTAAAATTAAACTATATATCAATCCATTTCATGATGAAGAAAATAAATTAAAATACATTTGAAAATAATATCAACGATAAAAGTAGAGACATATTGATTTCATTGACAATTCTACACGATGTAACTTTCATAAAAAAAAAAAAAAAGCAATCACGCTTTACACAATTGACAAATCGAAATAAAAAAAAGAAAAAAAGAAATTTAAAAATAGACATAGTCTTTAATTTACTTTTCACAAAAAAAATTCTCAAGAAAATAATTGAAGCATCAAAGAAAAAAACAGTATACAATTTTTCAAATAAAAAAAAAAATACCCAACCTATTTCATGATATAAAAAATAATATCGAAATTACATGTAATATTTTCAGAGAAAATAAAAGAAATAATAAAAAAAAATTAAAAATAAATGATAATAATAAATAATATAATAAAAATAATAATATTATCAATTGTATTAAATAAATAAAATTTACAGTAGCATCCCTGTGCAGAAAATAAGGGACATTGCTTTTGTCCCTAGTCAATAGATATACAAGACCTCACCTGCCTTCAATCCAAAGGGCCCATCATAACGTGGCACGAGCCAGGTGATGATTCACCCCAACTTCCTCACTGCACCCCCTTTTATTTTTATTTTATTTTTTCTACTTATTTTTATATAAAAATATTTCTTCATGTTAATGTTAAATAACTTACCCCCCCTGGATTACACAATTTACACAAAATTATTATTATTTTTTTTATATTTTTACCTCGTCATTATTTTTATTATTTTTTTTTCTTTTTAATTTTTTTTTTTTTTTATTTATTCAACTACATACGCGTGTTCATTTTTAAGTTGTTTGTCAGTGTATGTATTGTCATTATCATTGCTTGATTATATCGATAACGTTATACCGGATGAACAAAAAAAATTATGTATATATATTTTAAGCAAGCAATACTTTTTGGTAGTGATTTATATTTCAACCGGAACACCCCATGATACACTTAGGGTAGATTTAAAAAAAGGGGATAGTTTTTTTGGTTAAGGAGCATTGATTTTAGAAACACCAGTTTTTCATGCCTTATGTCAATTTTTATATCCTTTGGAATTTTTATTTTACATATTATTTCAAAGTGAAATTAAATTTTTAAATAATATTTTTGTATATGAATAATTTAATTATTTAAATTTGATTATTTAAATTATTTCCATTGGCTGCAGCCAATTTGTAAATTATTTGATAGATTATTTTTAAATAAGATTTGTCGATTTTTTGTATGTTTTTTTTAAATGTATAAATTTTATTTCGATTTAAAAAATGTATTCATTACAATAGGATTTGTAGTTTTTTGTTTCATCTTGAATTTTGTATACAGTATTGTATATTTGTTGTAAATATATACAATTTTTTTTATATTCATTGAGGATTGTTTAATTCACTTGTTCATTGAATGCAAGAGTCAATGATTGAAAGGGTGAAAAGATAATATCGGTATCAATGTGTCACGTTATTTGGCATTGGTTGAATGAAACTGACGATGATATGAGGGGATATATTGATGAATAAGTTATGGAGGATTCGTATTACACTTGAAGCCATATAAAATTGTTATCCTGTATCTAATGCACATTTAAGGCTTTTTAAATATTGTTAACATTTACAATGTACATTGTAACAATCATTCATACATTCATTACAAATTCACAGGCATCTGGTTATTTCAAACCAGCATTCAAATCACCAACAACAAAATCGTAAATACTATTTAAAAAATATTTATTTTGACAATTTTGTGAATTAAAAATATCCCTAATCAATAAATAAATAATAGCCTTATCAATTTTTTTTTAAATATCATTTAAATATCATTATTAAATCGAAAATTAATTTACTGAAAAAATATTTATTTAAAAAAAATATTAACACTTTAATAATTGAATAAAAAAAATTAAAAGTTAATTAATTTTTTTCATTTTTTAATATGTTTTAATAAAAAAAATATTTAATAATATTTAATTATAAATTGAAGAGTTTATTATCTTTGATAAAAATGAGTCAAATTTATAATAAAAATATTTTTTAATCAATAAATTAATCAATATTTATTGTTAATAAAAAAAATATATTTAAATATTAATTATTATTATTGTAAAATAATAATAAAAGACTAAAAAAAAAAATTTAATATAAAGATGTTGGTTACACAATGTTACACTTGCAAGTAGATAAAAAAAAAAAAAGATAAAAAGCTCATTGATCATGTAGCCACAATTGGCTATTATATATAATCTGACGTAATTCAAATTTCATTCAAGACGTCAGTCGTCTTTCAAGTATAAAATAAGAGGGAGAGACAGTAACATGACAAGTATCCACCATGTAAAAGGTATCAATGAACTATTCAACCAGCCGGAAGTTGGGGCACGTGTGTGCATATATACACCTTGAGTCTTCATTCTTAAAAATAAAAAAAGAAATCAAAAGAAAGAGATAAAGCGAAAGAAGGTGTAAAGCGCAAAAGAAAAGAAAAAACAGCTTGAAAAATGTGCATACAAGTTGAAGAAAGGAGGATGCTATGGTGCTACCATAAAAATATCTACCCTTAAAAATTGTACCTTGTTTAAATCTACACCAACATTATGGTATTATTTTATTTTTTAAATTTTTGATAGTGGTGAATACGTATTTTTATATTCACCTTGAATGAATATAGAAAAAAATTTTTAGTAATACGACCTATGCCAAGATATCGTAGGACTGCTTCACGAGACATCATGTCCCCTTCAAGGGTCTTTTACACAACACGTGACTTGTACAATGAAAATACATAAAAAAAAACTTGAAAATTTCATGACACATTGTTGATGATCTAGACAAAATCAATTATTTGAAAAAAAATATTTTAATTAGTTTAAAAATTAGCAATAAAGCTGTAAATATTTTTTTTATATTTTTTTTTTTTTTTATTTAAATGTTCTTAATTTATTTGTTAATATTGTGGTGTTTTTTTTTTAGTGAAATCAATTGGCAGCTTTGAAAGATACATCTGTTTGATATAAAAAAAAAAATATAAATAATTTTTCGTTTGAATTTTTAAATCTGAAATTTATATTTCAATTGTTGTATATATATTTTTACGCATTTGTGTGTGCAGATGATACGAGGGTGGTTCAATCCTTACCAAAGACATCAAAAAAAAAAAAAAATAATAAAAATAGATATCGAAAAGAAGAATTTATATAAAACCAGAAATTGAGGTGAATCGAGATGAATATATTTTGCTGTGTCAATGCTGAAGGGTTACATTCAATCAAAAAAAAAAAGCATAAGAAAAGGGTTTTTTTTTGTAAAAATATCAAGAGATATGTATTATTTTTTTTTCCATTTTTCACCCGATCGAAAATTTATTTTTCAATTGTATATAAAATTTTTATATACATATTTTTTGGGGTAAAAATATAAAATCCTTTAGATTTTTTGAATGACAATAAAGTTTTGTAGACGCGTGCCAAGCACGAGTCATGATAAATACCAAAAACGATTTGGTTTATAATATTGACAGCTGTTGTATACAAAAAAAATATATATATATTTCTATAAACCCTTTGACCTGGACCACTTGATGCTGAAAAAAATATTTTTTTATATTTCAAATATTTTCAATCTACTTGTTTTGCAGCTGAGCTCAAAAAAAAAACCAAAAAAAAAATATTATTTGTTTTTTTGAATAGTTATTAATAGATTAAAGTCATTTCTTTATTTTTTTTTTTTATTTTTCGCCTATTTAATAGAAGAATTTAAGGGACAAATTAAGGTGACATAACTGGAAATAAAGAATGGCCAAAGGCACGCAATCCAGCAAATCAAGTTTTCATATTTTTAAGAGGGGTGAGTTGGAAAAAAAAAAGAGACCCCTTGTTCTTTTACTATTTCTCCCCTAACTTTTTGAATATATATACCGATAGAAATGTACATAGATATATATAAGCAAAATGGAAAAAAAAAAAATAAATAAGAGTAAGAGAGAGAAGGTAAATATTTGCAGCTGGCCGAACTCGATGTCACAGCTTTTTGCTTCACAATGCCTGATTTTCATCATTGTTTGTCGTTTGGCGTGGTGACATGCACGCGACTCAAACACACATGTATATTTTCTATTTTTATATATGTATTGCTATGGATATTAATCCATCGGTCTTTGACCAACAATATATATTTAATGGTAGAGCTGTGGAAAGTTGCCCTATTCTAAAATGAAACTATTAACATTTTCAGCAAAAAAAAAAACAAAAAAAAATATACCAATAGTCTCCTGTAGTCTTGTACTTGTATGCACTACTGTAATCTCTTAAAGTTACTTAGCAATTTGTCTTTGACTCAATATCTAATGGTAAAATTCTCAAAAAGATTTTAGCCCTTTTAGAAACTATACAAAAATTTTCGAAGGAAAATACTGTCAGTCTCCTGAAGGACAACAATACAGTCTTTTGGGTTTATGAATTAGTTCGATGGTTTATTCTGACGATAAATTTAATTTTTTTTTTTTTAATTAGGCTACATGTTGATACATTTGACTCATGAAATTTTTGAAACTTTAAATACACTGGAAAAATTTGAATGAATTATTTTAATCTGACGGAATTAATTTAACTTGTAAAATAATTTTTTTTTTGAATGATTTATAAAATAACAGTTTATTTATAATATAAAATAAATAAAAAAATTTTTTTTTTAATAATTTAATAATAATAAATAATTAAAAAAATTAATTTTCAGTTGAAAAATTATTTTTTTCAATTTTATTAATTATTTATTTAACTATTTCATAATTAAAATAATTAATTGTTAAATTTTTAAATAATTTTTAATATATTTTATAATAAATACTAATATTTATTAAATTATTTACAATTAATAAAATTAATTATTTTTAATTAAGTTTTTTTAAAAAAAAAAAATGGAATAATATTTACGACTTTGCCAAGCCCATTGAAACATTTGGTCATTCAATAATGCACCATAAAAAAATGAAAAAAAAAAAAAAAAACAAACAAGCATAATTGAAATTTCAATAGAGCTGAATTTTTAATAATAATTATTATTATCATTTGAGCAATTAAATGAAGCACTAAAAGCTCATGAGCATTGAATTTTTATCTAAAAACCATATGTTATTTATTTTGATATAATAAAACACATACACAGCTGATTACTTGATAATATTATCTACATAATGATAATTACTCGAGTATATAATTAACTTATGATACAACAATTATATTCAACGAGGATTTTTATTATTTGGCACGAGCGTGACGCATGTGTCGTAATTTATTAAAATATCATTATTGACATATGTTTTTTGTCATTTTTCATATATATTTTTATGATGATTCAATTCAAGAGTCATCGAATTTACAAGTCATGATTCTTTGTAAATTGAAATAATGATTAGAATTTAGAAAAAAATAAAAATAAAAATTAAATTTGAATGCAACAATGTGTATAATCTTTTGAATAAATATTTTTATTTATAAAAGTTTATTTTATTTATTTTTATTTTTTATATGATATGTAAAAAAAAAGAAATTAAATGTTGCATTCATCACGCAATCGTTGTGTATAATATGCTTTTTTTATTTTATTATTTTTTAAAATAATTTGTAATACAATATGTTGACTGAAAATGTTTTTATTTCATTTTTATTTTTTTCGTTATTTTTATGGTTGAGTGGTTTTTGACACGATATTATTTTATTGGCCAATTGGAATTTTTTTTTTTTTTTTTTTTCAACAGGTGTGATGAGTTAAAAGTATATTTTTCATTATTTTTATCTATTTTGTTTATGAATTTAATAGATATTTTAATACACCTGTGAATTTATATATATATTGTATATTTTAGAAAACAGAAGCAAAATATAATAAACGTGTGATTTTAACAAATAAAATAAATATTATTTTAAAATATGATAAAATTTTTAATAAAAAAAAAATATATGTACACATACAGACGACTGATAAGTTTAAAATAAAATATTTAAACTCGTGCGGTTATTATTTGATTTGAAAAAATTTTTTCCACGATATTTTTTATCAATGAGTAAATATTTATTTTTTTTTTTAAATCATATCAATAGTTTCCTTCTTTTTCGAAAGGATTAATTGACCAAACAAAATTTTTTTTTTATAAAAAGATCACTTTATTATTGTAGCAAATTTTGCACTAAAAGGTTTTTATTTTTGATTGTACAGAAAATTGTTTTTTCTATTTTTTTAAAAATTTGTTTTATCAATGAAAAAAAAAATAAAAACGGTTGGAATTAAATTTTAAAACTTTGAGGACAGTCATATTTAGGTGTTGTTTGAATATTAGAAGCTAAACTTTATCTAATTTATGTTTAGAAATATTTTTTTCCAAGTGGAATCAATCGTCGAAATTATGTAGAATTTCCACTATTAATCCCGAAGAATTAAAATTGCAAAAAAAAATAAAAATACTTGAAATTAATTCCTCAAATTTTCAGGGTAATTACATTAAGATGTTGTGTAAATACCGGAAGTATTATTTCATGAATATTTCGCTCTGAAATAATTTTTTGACAGACACTAAACTCTTGTAATTTCACGAAATTGTTGCTTAGAATTTAGAAATATTTCGATTGGCTATGTACAGACATACGTCCACAAAAATTCTATCAAACAAGTTAAATTTTGAATAAAAAAATTTATCAAAGAGAGCAAAATCTAAAGTAAAAAAAAAACATCACATTCATTATTTCAAAAATATATAATATCTGTAATATTTTTAGTGCAAAAAAAAAATGAAAAAAAAGTGCATTTACAGTGAGTATTTGTGAATAGTGAGTATATATAAAAATATATAAAATTGAAGTGCGTGAGTGAGTACAGTGGGGTTGATTTTGCGTATATAAAAGAAAAAAAAAAAAAAAAAAAAAAATGTCAAAAGGCCACGCGGCATGTACGCATCTGTGACGAGTTGAGGTTCTCGGGTGTCGCATTCTCCGTTGTTAAAGTGCGTGTGGTACTCTCTCCCGTTATTTAACCCCCTAGTAAAAAAAAAATATATATACCCTTATTCTAATCCCCTCTCTTGAAGCTTTGACGTCCATCAGAAAGCAAACAAAAGGACACTATGGCTATACATTCTGTCATATCGTACGTGCTGTATATGTATGCGCTCAATGTCTCGAAATGAATTGGCAAATGACAAAAAACAATGTCAATCTTTTTCTCTGATTATGGATCAAAGAAATTTTTCGAAATCCCTTGACACTACTGTACACATTATCATTGTTTACTATTTTTTTTTTTATTTTTAATTTAAGGGTATGTCTTTTACAAACTGCTATTCGCATAAATTTTTTACGAAGAAATTACTAATCGAAATAATTTCGAATTTTTTTAAATAACAGTTTTAAAATTTTCTTGGAAAAATATCGGAGAAATTTGAATGTTAAAAGCTTTAGTTTTCCATGGAAATATATATTTTTTATACTCAAGTGAAATAACTTTATGACTTGCAGCTTTTTTTGAAAACTCTGAGCTTTTTTTTTTCGTGATTCTTTGGTGATGGCCAAAGGAGGTCTGACTATTTCTTTCCGACATATGGGTTTTTAAATTTTTACAGTTAATTTATAATAAAATTTATAATAAAATCTTTTAAAAAATTTTGTTAAATAATTATTTTAGTGTGTTTTAATTTGTTCAAGTAACAATTCAAATATTATTTATTGATTTACAATTTAAAACAAATCTGAATTTATAATCCACCTAAAATTTGAAATAATTTTTTTTCAGTTTAATTATTTTCTTAAAATTAATTTGAATTATAAAATGAATTATCACCTAATTCATTTTAATATAACTAATTAAAATAAATAAGACAAAAAAAAATTGTTCATCTAAAATAAAAAAGGAAATTTCAATAATAATATTAGTATATAATTTTTTTTTTTTTATCTAGGCAATTTAAATTGTCGTACAAGGTGTCACACAGTAGAAAAAAAATAAAAAAAACATAATAAAAAAGTACCTTACAAGAGGTTCATACAGTAAACGCAACAGTCTTGAACAAATGATTCACCTTGTAAATTTCTTTGTACTTAAACGTCCTTGACAAAGGGGAAATTTTCAAGTCAGGGTTCTTACAGCTGTTAAGTACAACTGCATGTGTAAAACACGTACTTCTTACGTATCCATATAATAACAATTTTGTGTGTTGGGGGCATTTAAAAAGGAAAGAAAACAAGCCCCTTATGGTTAAAGGTAAGGTGCCCCATAAGAAAGACCCACTGAACACATATAAAAATCACCTTTTGTCATGCTCCAATACAACACCAACAACAACACAAAAAACTACCTAAAGAATAAAAAAAAAAAAAAAACAACCAGGTTGATTTGGGACCATCTACTTTCTTTATTCAATTTTTTATTTTATTTATTTCTTACAATCACAAAAGAAACAACCTGCCAGTCGTATAAAAAATAAAAAAAAAAAAATACACATGTACATTTAAAATCACCCCTATTTAATTGTAAGTGTTAGATCAGTGACGTAATACTTTACATCTTAAATTATTATCGTATTTTAATCAAACAACCTGGCGTGACATCAAGCATGTTATAAACTTTTTTTTTTTTTTTTTTTTTTGAACAATAAACTCACTGATTTTATTTCATGATTAATATATTAATTATTATTTTATTTATTTTTAAAATTTTACATTTACTCAAATTAATTTTCAACATAAATAATAAAAATAAAAATTGATTTATATTTAATTTTTTTGTCTGATCAATGAGTTGGCAAAAAATAAAAATAATAGTTATAAAATTAAGCCAAACCCATCGAGATTTAAATCAAATTAAAAATAAATAAATAAATAATAATAATAATTTCTTTTTAAATAAATAAAAAAATATTTTTATTATTTTAAAAATAATTTATTATGTTTTTACTTTGAAAAAATATGAAAATAAATAATAAAAAAATTTATCAATAGACTGATATTACAATCACAAGTGATAAGATGTTTTTTTTTTAAATTTTTTTCATTTGATAATGCAAAAAAGTAAAGCTGAGTTATATCAGTTTGTTGATGTAAATGGTATCACAAAAAAAAAAAATTATCAAATGCAAAATTCAAGTTCCTAAAATATCATATTGTGATATAATTTAAAATATATATGCACGCGTGTATATAAAATAATGTAAGTATTATCCATGGATTGTCAATGTATTGCTTATTTTCTTGGCAGCTGCATTTGCCCCAACGACCCCCATGCGTGCCCCCATAGAGAAACTTCGTCATACCACCTGGTCACAGTGATGCCGATATAGTAAAATTGCCCCCCCTTGTAGAAACTTGTACACCGGGCCCACCCTTATTTTTATTTTTTCTATATATTATCTCTCTCTCTCATATCTACATTTAATACGAAATATAAAACACTGGCTAACATGAAGAAAGGGCAAAATTTAGGGTAGAAAAAATATATATAAGTATAAAAGACATGAAGCAAGAAAGAGAAAGAAATATTTTAGGGTAAAATACAAAAGGATGGGGGGAAATAAATAATAATAATAATAGTTATTTATTATTATAAAAAAAAAGTAAGGTAAGGTAAGGAAAAAATATATGCACATACTGCTGAACTTGCCGCTCGATTGGGGCACGTGCTTTTATTTTTTTTCTTTATCTAATTTTTTTTTTTTTTTTAGTTTTATTTATCCCTCGTACGCACGCGCTCGCACGAGGAATCACGAAAAAGGGGGGCCCCTTTTTTTATTTATGCATTTGGATGCATGTAGGTTTGTGGTTGCAATGGCTCAACACTCGCGTAAATTTTTTTATATATTTTATGTATTATGCTGTTGGTGGGTTGATTGTTAAGGAAGTGTGCTTGATGGGGTAGCTTTATCAGGTACCAATATGTATGTCGATATATTTTTTATTTTTTAAGGGGAGTGGATGAATATAAAAAAATGTATTTTAGTTTTTCTTCTTTTTTTTTTTTGATGAAGTATGTATAATTTTATAGGATGGCATATGTGGATTCATTCATCTCGATTCATTCCGATAGTTTCTCGAGATCAGGGTGTTAAAATTAGGAGATGATGTTTCGGCTTCTTTCGTGTTAATGACCTCGGCATCTGTTTAAAAATTTTTTTTTTTTCTTCTTTTTTCTTTGGATCATTTTTTTTGGTTTTAATTTAATTTTTTTTTTTTTTTTCTTACAGATTATCAAATTGATATATTGACTGAATTTTAATTATAATTTTCTTTTATTGTTGGAATTTTTTTTCCAAGTATGTTGTGGTATAAAAAAAATATTTTAGATACTGAAATTAATTTTTATTGAAAATTTTAAAGAGTATATTAAATTCAATTATCAATGGAATTTTTTTTTTATTTTTTCAAATTAATTGAGTGTTTTATTAATTTTAATTTATATAATTTCGAATCGATTTGAAAAGTTACTGTGAAAAAAAATTATTATTTTTTTTTTTGTTAAATATCATTTGTTTTAATGAGTTTGTAATATTACTTTTAATTTAAGGGTCAAGTGCGTTGACAGTATTTTCGAATACTCCAAAAAATTAAATAAATATTTTTTTCAATAAATATATTTATATAAATTTTTTATTTTCAATCAAAAATATTAAATTTATTTCATTGCTAAATTCAAATTCATCCACTAGTTAACTAATAAAAATATAAAAATATATATCCCCTAAAAATTAATTACAAACGAACAAAATTAATTACAAAAAAATAAAAATTATAAATCAATTATTTTCCAACTCGACAAAAGAAAGAAAAAAAAAACAAATCACTGAATATCAAGCTTCATACTCATTAAATACCAATTTAAAAATGTTTCCATTCATTAAAAAAAAAATGTAATTATGTTACTAAAATTAGGGGTATTTTCATGAACCCAATAAATATATCCATATATATTCCAAGTACATGAATAAATATATAACAGTGTATTTATTATTACAATCGACTTGTTTCAATCTGCAGTATATATATTAGCATCACTTGAAAAATTTTATTTACATCCCTCAAATACCCA
Organism: Aphidius gifuensis; assembly: GCF_014905175.1. Taxonomy (NCBI): domain Eukaryota; kingdom Metazoa; phylum Arthropoda; class Insecta; order Hymenoptera; family Braconidae; genus Aphidius; species Aphidius gifuensis. The sequence continues at coordinate 23,464,481 of NC_057791.1, read as the reverse complement.
AAAAAAAGGGTGAAAATATAAGACACCAAATGCCAGATAAATTCTCTACATAAAAGTTCAAATAAGCCATTCATCCCAAAGCGTTTTTTATTCACAGCGAATAAGTCAATCGAAAATTGCACAAAATAAAAGAAAAAATCAAAAAAAAAAAAAAATTACTCCACTTGAATAAATAATAAAAAATAAAATAATATAAATACGACTATGTGGTATTCTTTCTTCTAAATATAAACATGATTTTTTTCAATGATCAAAATGATTTTTTATTATCATAAAAATATAGTATAAATATGGAGGGGAGAGAGGGGGCGAATTTATTTGTTTCGCGGACAGAAGATTTACCGGCTTTGATGGTTCTCCCAGCGGGTATAGATACGCTAAGAGTGTGCCACTACTATTTTTTTTTTTTTTGGTTTATTATTTTTTAAAAAATATCATTATGATTATTTTAGAGGGTGGAGGCGATTTTTGCAGGGGGAGGAAACGACCACTTACACATCTGTTCACCAGCATCCCTTTGTACAGTGATTTTTTTTTTTTTTTTTTCTCATTCTTTTATCGAGTAAGTATAATGTAAGTACTCAAAACATAACTTGTTATTATTCGAAGTAAAAATTCAAAATTTAATTATTGATTATTTATGATTGTTATATTGTTATTTATATAAATTAATTATTTATTTAAACATTAGATAATGGTAATTTAATTTACAAATTTCAAGCGATTTTTCAAATTTTTATTTATTTGTTTATTTATTTTTTCTATATAAATAAATGATGATAAATTTTTTAATTGTTGATTTTTTGTAGGTTTATATGTGTACTTTAATATAAATTAAAATTTATATTTTTATTAAATTTATTTTTCATTGAAAGAATGAAAAATTTGGGAAGTAAAAATTAAGATTATCACACGATATTTAAAAATGTGGTTTTTAGTTTTGTAACAAATAACCCGCAGAATTAAATTCTCAGCAGGTAATAATAAAAATAATATTTAGTTTTTTATATTATTAACCGTTAAATGTTATTTTGAGATGTTTTATGTATATATTTTTTTACTTGATATATGATACGGATATTTATCGAGGCACTAATAGAAAATGTTGAAAAAAATATAGAAAAAAAAAAGAGATCAAGTATGAGGGTATAAATGTTCAAGATCTATATTGAATTCAAATGAATTTCTAATGATTACTTATATACCTTTTTATTAGTTTAGTATTTTTTTTTTTGTGTTACCTACCCATATAGCTATTTTTGTGATTTAAAATCATACGGGTTAATATTTTTGTGTATAAGAATTTTTTACTTTCGATATTTCTTATGAGACTGCGGGTAGATTATATTTCACTTCAAGTAGATTTATGTATTCTTCAAGTTTTTCTAGTATTCAATCTTCAAGGTATTCTTCTACTTGAAAATTATATTCATTGAATTTTTAAATTGTAAATATATTTGAATTTTTTTGTTAATAAAATTAAGTTTTTTTTTAAATTTTTGTATGTGAAAATCATGAGATGAAATATTTTTAATTATAATTTTATACGTTTTTAAATTAGCGCTATATTATTGAAGGATATATAAAAATTTTTGTCTCAATTTATTGTTATTAAAGTAGACTATATTATTTTCAAGAAAAAAAAAAATACTGGACACTGAATTTTAAGAAAATTGAGATGAAAAATGTCTGGCTTTTTCAACATCTTCACGAAGTAATAAATACTTAATTATCAAGGTCTTTGATGATACTTTATGTATAATCTTAATTATAATTTAAATTCCAAGTACTTTTGAAATATTATTTCATATATTTTTTATTATTAAAAATTATTGAAATTTCTTTTTTATTTCAATATTAATTTATATTAAAATTGCAAAACTGTGCATAGTTTATAAATAAAATTTAATAATAAAATTTAATTTAAGATGAATTGTCTATTTAAAAAAAAAAATCATTAAAATTAAATTATTCAAAAAAAAGAATTATCTAAATAATTAATTATCATTTTATTTATTTTAAAAATTTTAAAACTTTTTTAATATTTCAATTTTTTATTTGACAAAAAAGTCATTCAAATAATGATTCAAAAAAAAAAAAATTAAACAATTGTTAATTGCAAGCAAATGACACTGTAATATATATTCATTTCAAAAATTAAAAAATAAATTTTATAGTCATATTATTATTTAAATTCAAATAACGATTAAAAAAAAAAAATTAATTTCCAAATATTAATTTAAAATAATTGTTAAGCACGTGTCAATAATAATTACCCACGTTGCATTAAAAAAAAAAAATGAAATAAATACAACTAATGAAAAATAAAAAAAATAAAGTACAATTAATAATTAAAGTGCAGAGTATTAAATGAAGCCAATAACATGGTATAAGCCCAATGGAAACATCAGTATATCTAACGGCACTTGTACGGTGTCCCATACACTCTGGATTGCTTAACAATTGTACCAATACACTAATACAATATCTATATCAAAAATATATATAAAGAAGGATACAAGTAAAATAAAAAAATAAAAAAAATAACAGCTGTCCCGGAAGAGCCGACCACGACACTTCCTTCCTGCGTCCTGTTCACTATATATATGTCCTGCTTCACTTAAATTATTTTATCATTTTATTATATTTTGTTTTTTTTTTTTGTCAACCCACCTACAAATTAATCCTGTATCCATTTAGTACACATAAATATAGACTATAAACATCTAAACATATTATTTAAAATTTTTTTTTTTTTTACTTTCTCTTTACACTGAAAACTTTTTTACCAAAAAAATATTGATTTACTGTAATAAAAACGAGAGAAAAAATTAAATTTGAATAATAAAATGTTTAATTTGTTTTTTAATTAACAACAATTAATGTTTAATTAAATGGTGTTGGGATATTGTGGAAAAAAAAATTTTTAAATGCAAAAAAAAACGCGGGCCGAACCGGGATTTGAACCCGGGACCTCTCGCACCCAAAGCGAGAATCATGCCCCTAGACCATTCGGCCGCCCGATATCTACTACTCACAAAATAGTCAATATAAAAAAATTCATCAAAACTTTCATCTTCAAATAATCTATTAATTATCAAATTAAAAAACATGCAAATTTCTTCATTTACTCGAATTTGACTTTAATTTTTTTCTAACATCAATATATAAATTTTTTAATTAAATTTACAAATTGTTTAAATGACCTTATTAATTGGTTAATTAAATTTAATTAATTTAAATAATTTACCACCCCTTTTTTCCTCTCGTTTTATTCATTTTCCATTATTTTCGTTTTTAAAAATCTTTATATTCTTTAAATAATTAAAAAATTCAATTTAAAAAATTAATTCAACAACTCTTGTTAATGATAATTATTATTTTTATAATTTATTATTTTTCTAATTACTATTTACCAATTTAAAAAAATATTACAATCCAATTTAAATATATTTTTTAAATTATTTTTTGACTCAAATAAATTATTTTCAAAATTTATTATCAACTAAAATCCTTTAAACATTTTTATTATTATTATAATTATTTTAAATTTATTTTTTATTATTCTCCATATTATCCTCTAAATATTCCAATATATAAACCCCTAAATTCACTTCAATATTTTACCTCAAATAATTTATAAAAAAAAAAAAAAATTATATTCTTTCAATTTTTTCTTCAACTCTACTTTTATATAATATATATCAAAGAAAAAAAAAATTATAGAGAATCAAATTTGAGTGACAGGGGGTGGTGTAAAAGGTGGTAAAAAGTGGTAAAAAGTTAAAGAAGAAAAAGGTGTAATAGTGGTGAAAATACAAGGTGTCATCAACCCCTACATTAAAACCTGTCAAGTGGTTTGAAGAGTGCTTATACACACTTGTTTCTATCATATCATTTTTACAATATTTATTTCTATTTCACATAGATAGACATATAAATATACATACATCCCAACGTATTGTCAGAATTGTTTGATAGCAATATATCCTCTTTTACCTCACATATAACCACAAAGAGAATTTAAAATCCATCAAACTTTATATGTTGATACTCTTTTCTTTTTTTATCCAACTGTTACTTTTATTTTTTTCTTTTTCTATTCAACTTCGTCTCATATATATACGTCAGAAAAGTGATAATTTTCTCTTCAATATTATCCATCTTTTTTTTTTTTATTTTAAAATTTAAATAGATCTATGTCCGAGATATTTACATTCAAATGTGTGTATTATTATCTCAGCTTAATGTCAATCATTGGCATATAAACTCACTTGTAAATTTAAACTTCATCAATAAAACAACAATAAACTTTATTGAAATTTTTTTTTTGATAAAAAAAAAATACTATTTTAAGAAATTTAATTACTTTTTATGGATTAAAATAATTTTTTTAATTTTTTCATGGATCTGTTCATCCGGAAATGTCGCCGGGCAACATCCTGCCCTCAATGAACCCCTACAAATGTAGGAAAATTTTTTTTTATCATTTGAAATTTAATACTCTTAAAAAAATGTATATCATTTTTAAATTTGTTATTATTTTTGTTTATTAATTGTTTTTTTTTTTTTGTGGGGTAAATAGCCAGTTTGGAAATTGAATAATTTGTCGGGGCAATTTTTGGTGATACTGGTGAATTGACAGTATCCCCTATGACTTGTCAATCAAGTGTCAAATTTTATACATCGATGAAAGTAAATACTTTGACTATACATTACATAAATTGTATATAAAATATTATTTTTCTATCAATTTTAAAAATCTGTAAGTTCATTTCTTCATTTATGCTTTATTTTTTTTTTTTCTTTTTTGCAACTAAAATTTATTTTCTTTGATTTTATATGCAGATTAATCAAGCCCAATCACTAAATATAAAAAAATATAAAATAAATGAGAGTAAAAAATTATATAACAACTTCGTCATGCTTAAATTTCACGCTTTTATTACCAAAAAAGAAAAAAATAAAATAAATTGTCATAAAGAAAATATAGTTACCCTGTGAATATTTTTATTATTTTTTATATTGCAATGAAATAAAAAAATATTAAAAAATAAATGTATATATTTATACGACATCTTGATTAAACTATAGCCTCAATATATCAAGGACAAGCCACAATTGCATAGCTCGTTTTAAAAAATAAAAATAAAATTTCAACGAGTAAAAAAAAAAAAGGTTTTTTTAATAATTCAAATTTATTATTTCCACGTAATTTTTTTTTTAGAATAAAATATATAAACTTAAAAAAAAATAATGAAAATAAAAAATAGAAATCATCAAAATTCCCACGTTTTAAAACGAATTGACAATTTGACATATGTCAAAAGTTTCCCTATGTAAAAGACCACAAGCAAAGAAAAACCGGAAAAACCATGAAACAATATTATTAATAAAAAAAATATAATAAATACATAGTAAATAATAAAAAAAATTTTTTTTTCATTTAAATTGCATGCATATTTTGCACAACATATGTGCTTTGATAAGTACCTGCATACAACATGTTAAATTTCAGAACACATAAATACACCTTGTGCTAATAAAACCTTTTTTTTTTTTTTATTCTTTATGAATTTTTTTATATATAATTTTCAATTCATTCATAATATACTATTAATTATTTATTTGTATGAAAGAGAATAACCCCCCGCGAAGGGAAAGTATGCAATCAGGGTTGAAAAAAAAATAATAATAAATAACCGTTGTGAAACAACGGATGCAAAAAAAAAAATAAAAAAAAATTTCCCACAATTGGGAACATTGTTTAAAATTCCATCATTGTTGATAAACGGAAGCCACAACCGTCGCAACAATTGTTTCAAAAAATAAAATAATAAAAGATTTTCATTTTATATAAAGACATTGATGACAATGAGATTGTAAACTCAATGCTGAGATTAATATCAAGATTGTTTATGACAACCCTCGGTTAATTTGGTCCTCGAAAATTTTCATTTATAACACACACCCTTTACTAATGAATAAAATTTCAAGTACAAATTCACACTATTCATTCAAGTGCCAGTATATCCTGTATTTTAGAAATAAAAAATGTATATACTAAAAATTTTTAAATAAAAAGGTCAAATGTACAGGGCACTTATTACAGCATTCTTTGAAATTTTTTTTAATTTTTTTATTTAACAGTGAATGAGTAATGACACTTGCAATGATTTAAAATTCAAGTGTCGATATTTTTTTTTTTTATTTTTTTAAAGTTGTAATATCGATTAGATAGTGTAAAAGGTTTTTTTTTATTTTTTTTTTTTTTATCACCTATGAGTAGACGAGCATTGTCACTGATAAATTTTATCAATTTTTTTTTTAAAATAAACACAAAAACATGATTAATTTAAATAAAAAAAAAAAAATAAATTTAAAAAAACCATGTTTTTATATTGTTATTTATGAATCATTAACAAAAAATATTTTTTTAAATTTATTTTTTTAAAATAATGACCAATTTGTTGTGGAATTTTGTTAAAATCAAGATAAAATTTTTTTTTTCGTCATAGATAAAAATGACTAAATCGAAAAATATATTATCAACTAAATAAAAAAAAAATTTACATTATGTAAATATTATTTTAAGATAATAAAAAATGTTATTTATTTTTTCATGGTCGTGATTTTAATTAGTGTATTAAATTATTGAGTATACTTTGCTTATTAATTTATCGATAACATGACAACAGTAATATTATTCACGTGACTGTAATAATAGTAATAATAATAGTAAATTTAATTGAACTTGTAGTTTGCCTTTTGCAGCTGGTTATGTACAAAATTTAATACTCAAGAAACCTGCTTTGAACATTATTCCAAATGATTCCCAGGTGTATACACTCAACCATGCCAAATACTTGTTTTACATTTTTTTTTTTACTCATTTTTTTAATTCATTTGAATAATAAAACATTCACCCTTTTGTTGACTAATCAAACAATATTATTTTATCTATTTTGAATACTCAAATTAATTATAAACACAAGTATTTATTTTTTTTTTTCAATTTAATCAGCCAATAGGCTACTTAATGCATAAATCAAAATGAAAAATTTTCATTTTTTTAATTAATACTTTTAAGCTATTTATTTATTTATTATTAATTTATAATAAATAAAATATTGTTAAATTTATTCTTGGGATATAAAATTATGTATATATTGAATGAACACATTTTTTTTTTGTTGGTATTTTTTTTTTTCAGGGGGTTTGATACCTGATCTGGCGCACGTGCCAGGGTTTCTCAAAATATATCATACAAGTTTTTCGATCCGGTCGACACCCATCGCTCCAGGTGGCACATGGAATTAAAAATTATAAAAAAAAGTCTACGTTGCATCAGCTAGAAAAATTATTACACTATATATAATTACAAATATCGAAAATTTAATGGAATCTCATACATCAAAAACACACCAACGATAAATGATGGCATTCAGCTGTCTATTTTCATTTGAATTATTTAATTGAATTTAATTTTTTATATATACTAATATTATTAATTAACAAGCAAACAAACAAGTAAATAAATAAATATATTTAAACACATTATTAAACAACTAAAAATAATAATTATAATTATTTAAAATAAAAACTATTTAGCATTATTAAAAAAAAGAAAAATTATCTTCAAGGTTTGCAATGATTTTTCAAGAATTCCTGATACAAATATTCCAATCAATATGATAATATAAATTCAAAAATATACGGGTTTGGCATTGTGCTAAAAACCTTGAGTATTTTGCGAGTACTCAAGTGTACACTAATCAGTCATACCCGCATCATTTAAAATTAAAAAATAACAATATCTATGACCTTATACAAATTAATTATATATACACCAACGCAAATCACATATTTCAAATACTTATCAAGGCCAGCTAATATCAATATACACTTAAAAAATTATAAATAAAACAAAATAATTATCTACAATGCCAAAAAAAAATTTACAATTAATTGAAAAACAAAAAATAATAATTATTCAAATAATTATTTGAATATAATTTTCATAATTTATTTCAGTGATTATTTAAATTAATGCCTTAAAAATATTCAAGGCTGCAAGGGGGGAAAGGGGGCAGGAGGGAGAAGGTAAAGGGTATAAATTCAAAAACCATGAAAATTAAAATCTCAGTGAATTTATAATAATAAATTAAATAATAAAAATGTGACGCGTGCCCTTAATATCAGCATCAAGGGTGCATCTGCTGATTGTTTTGTATTTCAAAGGTAGACTTACAAAAGGGGGATGCATTTGGGGAGGGGGGTTGCTTCACTATGTAAAATATATATGTATATAAAATTTAGTACATATTTTGTACCAATGAGAAGCAAGTATATCATCATAAAGCTGCGTGCGCGACATTAAGGTGGAGTTCTTGATCAAAGTGGGGTGATTTGTAGGGAATAAAAAAAAATTTTAGGTAGGGGAAAATTGAGAGAATAAAGGGGGGTTAGGGTAGTATGTATTCTACAGCGCAACGCATTTTTGAATTAGTTATCATTCGGCGACGATGTGAGTTAAGTGGTGCGCTTGCGTCGATCTGGAGGGTTGAAAATTTTATTTCATCCCTCCATGTCACGCAATCCTCATCTCCCCTCGTCGACGAACTGAGTTCTTGTTTAAATCAACAAGAACATCGAACTCACCCAAGTTTTTTTCTATTATTTTTTTAAATAATATAAATTAACTTTTTTATTAATTTTTTTGAGTTAAAAAAATATATATATGAAAGAAATTTTTAATTTCTTTTGATTTTTTATCTCAATTAAATTGAAGAGTTTAATTTTCTTCTTTTTGTTTTTTTTTTTTGGTTAAAAAATATTGTTAATAACTGGTAAGTTTAAATTTTTTGATTAATTAATTTAGATTTTTAATTTTGTTTTTTTTTTTGTGAAATTTAAATTGTGAATAAGTTGGTGAAATTAAATGATATTTAGAATTTTTTTAAAAATAAAATTTGGTTTTTATGTTGGGATTGAGATAAATAAGTGAAAAGTTTTTAAATTTATATGAAAAATTTGTAATATTGTTTGGGAAGTTTAATAATTGTATGATTAATTTTTGGATTTTTAATGTTTTTCAGAAATATGGTTAAACAATTTGTGGTGTTTGATGGGAAAATTTGAATCATTGGGTTGAACACACACGCACACACAATGGGCACATAATGTACAAATTAAAATTGTTTGCTTATCGAGTGAATTGATGGAGCAACACAGAGCCAAAATTAAATCATTCAATTTTTGCTAAATGCAAAAATGACAATAGACAAGTCATCAGGCAAATTGGAGGAGAATAATCTAGTCATGAAATTTCTAGTCAATATTTCTGATGGAAATTTGAAAATAAATATTCAAAATCATCAGAATTGTCATCGGCAATCAACACAGGTATGCAGATAAAATTATCATCGATTTTAATCTGTCAATCTGTCAATTATCAAAACCAAAAATACCAAACCAAAAATTAAATTTACAAATTAAAAAAAACCAGCAATACAGCTTTTCTAAATTTAAAATTTAAAAAATCAATCAAAACTGTTTGCTCTAGTCAATTGTAAATAAAACTCGTCAAATAATTTTAAATTAATCAATTGCAGTAAAAAAAAAGTGAGATTAATTATTAAGATTTAGAATTAGAAAAAAAAAAAAATTATTACATTCAAAATAAAAAATAGAGAAAATATATTTATCTAAACTAGTCATGCAAAAAACGCTGGAATTACCAAAGTTAATAATAGTACTATCATAAAATAAATAAATATATATTAATGAAGTGTGAGAAAAAAATTCTAGTCATGAATAATTTTTAACAACTTAAATAATTATTAATTTAAAATCAAATTTTATATTTCTAGTCATGAAATTATGTAATTTTAAAAAAAATCTAGTCAATCGATTTTAGCTGTGAAATTTTGATAATTTAGTCAATCAAAATTAATAATTTAAGAAAAAACTAATCAACAAAAAAAAGTATTAAAAAATAGTATTTATATAATTTATTGTACTATTAATTCAGCAGAGCCCAAAGACTAAGTATAAAAAAAAATATATATAAATTATTATATCCATACAAATCATTCCAGAGTATATTTGAAAAAAAAAAAATTTATAAAACCAAAAAATAATAGTGTGTTTATCTAGTCAAGAATGTCGTGAAACCAAAAATAATTTAGTCATTAAATTGGCTAATTAAAAATGGCATAAACCGATCATGCAGGCCGATTTTATATGCAATTAATAAATTCTAACCGTTCGAAATAAATATTCAAAAAAATAATTAATAAAATTAAATAATTATTATAAATTTTGAATTAATAGTTTTAGTTAATATAAATAATTAAGGTCATTAACAAAAGGCTTAAATCACTGCCGTGGATATGATGCCATATATAGCTAAGTCAAATCTCATAATGAGTATCTAGTCATAAAAATAATTACTAAAAATAATTTCTAGTCATTATGATGTATCTAGTCAATGATAAATACTCAAAAAGTAATTATAATTGTACTAATAATTAATTTTAAAATTTGGGAAAACTGCCAGTATTAAAATAGTTAATAATAATCGAAAAAAAAAAATAAAGAATAATGATGTCCTTCGTGGCAGCTAGTCATTTTTTTCCAAAGAGCATTGTCAAAAAATTAATTAAATTTATTTAAAATTAAGAATAGATAATAAGATAATAATATCAAGGCTGTGCTATTTTTTTAAAAAAGTCAAAAATCTAGTCATTTAATTTGATTGAATTATTAAAATCTAGTCATTTGATTTTATCGAAAAAATAAAATCTAATCGTTTAATTTGATCGAAAAATTAAAATCTAGTCAATTATTTTGATCGAAAAAATAAAATCTAGTCAAATTAATTTAACAAAAATTATTATAATCAAAGAGTAATATATTACGAGTGGAGTCTAGTCAATATTCACGGATGTTCACTCGAAAAATGCAATTAAAAAAAAAATTCTAAATAAAAAAAAAAATATTTGATTGCACAAAGTAGAGTCTCTGGTCTCAATCCGTGGATAACTCTAATTATAAAATATTTATAGAAATAATTAATACAGCTGTATTAATAAAATAAACATAAAAAAAATATTTATAAACGAGAAAAACTGAAAACAAAGAAACAAAAAAACAAAAAAAAAAAAAAATTAATTAAAGTACATATTATGAATTAAGATTAATACGAACTCTGTTTACATATTTTTAAGTAAATTATAAAATAGATTATAATAATTTCGAATAATAAGTAACATAATTTAAAATTTACTAATTTTTGTAATTTTATAATCATGTAAGGAATTCATTTTGTAATTTCTTATTTATTCTGAGTGTAATAATTTTTTTTTTTTAAATTATAATCTGTGTGTCATTGTGTGTGATTAATCTACGTGTGGTTTTTTTTTATATTTAACTTTGAATTGTTTGATGTGTATTTATGAAAAAAAAAAAAAATATTTGAAAAATTTAATAAATTATTTAGAATAAAAAATGATTGTTGTATTTAATTTTTATTTTTTCAATTTTAATTTATTTTTGCTCGTAATTACTTGATTTTTTATTTAATACTTTTAATTTTATTATTTTAATTTAATTTTAAAATCTCTACCAAATTAATCGGCACCCGACCGAGATATCAATTTTTGAAAATTGAAAAAAATACGAATTATGAGGCACGTTGAAAATAATAATAATATTTTATAAAACAAATTTATAATATTTTGATAATTTAAATTTATAAAAAAAAATCAAAACAGAAAAATTTTCGCTAATTGTATTTCTCAATTTCGATGTATGGCATTTTCGTGAAAAATCCACCCCTTTTCCCCCAAAAATAATTACGCGTCGCGAAAAGAATAGAAAAAAAAATATTTTTGCCGGAGAAATCACAAATTAACTTTTGAAATAATTGAAAAAAAAAAAAAGAAAACGGGAAAATTTTCTCTAATTGTAGTACATTAATTTTGTTGTAGGGCATTTTCACGAAAAAAACACCCCTTTTCTCTCAAAAAATATTACGGGCCGCGAGAAAATAGAAATATTATTATGAGCATACGATAGTTTATTTAATTTATAATACGACGAAAAAAAAATTTTCAAAATCGATGCATTTTTGAATGGTGGGGCTATTTGTTAAGATTCTTTTTTTATTAACAATTGCTTTTGTTGTTATTCCGAGCCGACGACGCGTGAATTGATTGAAATCAAATTTAAAAGTTTATGTCACTAATATTTTTACGGTGTGTCGTGTAAATACAACAGCTGTGTTTGTGTGTGTGCGTCGAGTCGGGTACAGTCGAGTAGCGTCGGGTAGCGTCGGGTTGAAATAAAACTATCTCTCTTTTCTATATATCTATCGCGGTCGCGCGGGAGAGTTTCGAGTGGCGGTTCATGGGGGGTAACTCGTTAATCAAAAAATATAAAACTTTAAAAATTAATTGCGCGAAAACGGATGGTTAAAAAAAAAAAACTTATAAGACCTACCTCCCCTAAAAAATTATTCTCTGCAACTTTTATTTCTCTCTCTCCCTCCCTCCCTCCCTCTCTCTCACTCTCTTGTAATTTAATGTATATGTTTAAATAAAAATAGATAAATAAAATAAAATTAAATAAAAAATAAATTTTTATTTATTTTTTTATGATAATGATTTATTTGTTGTGAAAATTTGTAAAAATGTTTATTAAATTTTTTTTTTTGTCATAAATAAACATGACTAAAATGGAAAAAAAAAAATATTATCAAATAAATAAATAAAAAATTTTTATGCTCGTGATTTTAATTAATGTATTTGTGTGTGATTAATCTACGTGTAGTTTTTTTTTACATTTAACTTTTAAATGTTTGATGTGTACTTATTTAAGAAAAAAGAAAAAAATATTTGAAAATTTTGATGAATTATTTAAAATAAAAAACCATTGTGTATTTAATTTTTATTTTTTTAATTTTAATTTAATTTTTTTGTAGTCAAGTATTTATTACAACACCACCATCATAATCATCATCATCGCCATCATCAATAATTGTCTTTAGATATCGTCATGACTTTGTACAATATTTTTTAAATAATTTATTTTTGTATTAAATAATTATTACATGTTATTTTATTTTTTTTTAATTATTGAAGACAACCAAGTTAACAATGTTTTGCAGCTTTATATAAGGCCTTTGCATCAGGCGATTGCGTTTTTTCTTTTTTTTTTTTAAATCTTTTTTACAAGCTCTTACATTTTTTTAATTTTAAAATTTTTTTTTTAAACTAAAAAATACTTTCTGTATAATTTTTTATTTACAACGGAGAAGAATATTAATAAAGAATAATTTTATAATTTTTTTTTTCTTTCATTTTTTTTTCCTTCAAATCAATTTAAATACCTATTACATTTCATATCCAAATAACAAATTCATATTTTTTTATCAATTATTATTTTTTTGTTTATCTTATATTTTATATTTAAGTCTTTTTTTTTTTTTTACATTATTTAAATAATTTTTTTATTTTTTTTCTAAATAAAAGCGTGATACTGACACGCCTAGTCATATTATTATTATTAAAAATAATAATGAATTTAAAAAATACAATATAAACAAAAAAAAAAAAAAAAAAAGTAAAAATAATTAAAAAAATGAAATAATTTTTCACCTTGCCAACTTTTACTTATACTACGAAATTTTCTAAGATCAGCATCATGATCTGGATGATTTATTGGTCTATAGCCTTGTGGTGAACAAAGATGTCTAGTCTACGATAAAATTGTTAATAACCACCATGTAATATATATATTTCTGGATAATAAACAGCTGGATAATGTTCTTTATTTAATTTTCTATCAATATTACGTAAATAACATGATAAATTTGGTCCTCTTTTCCATGAAAATTCACAATGAAATATAAGTATATGATGTTTATTTTTATCTGGCTTTATAACTGGTTTTTTATCAACTGGTTTCATTAAATGTTGTTCAATAAGTTTTTTGGTGTATAAATTAAGTGCACCCTTAATATGTCCAGCTTCATATTCATATGGATAACGACAATCAACAATTTGATATGATGCAATTCCATCTTCAAATTCACCATGAATTAATTTTTCAAGTGTATCTGATGCTATTGATTTTAAATCATCATGTCAACCTTCTGATAATGGTAATATACATGTTTTACTAAAATCACCAGTTAAATCAGCATCAGTTGTACTACGATGTATTGCTGATTTAATATTAGCATGTGCTTCTGTTTTATAATGACAACGTTGTAATAAATTAATTGTTTTGTTAATTTCAATGGTGATAAATTTGTTGGTAAATAAATATCTTGTGTCATTATTAGAACCAAGTTAACCAATTGATGAATTACTATTTGGTGATATAAGTGAACATGAACGTATTTTTGATAATGGTGGTGTACATATTGTATCATTATTATCATTATCATCACAATCATTCTTTAATGATAATGATGGTCCAACTTTTTTTGTTTTTATACGTAGTGCTTTTGGTGTTGTTGATGCACCACGTTCCAATGATATATCCTTAACAATATCACCACTTATTAAATTATTTAAATTAATTGGATATGTATTTGTATTTTCCATAAAATTATCAATATCAATAAGTTCATTAAAACCATCATCCATACTGTCATATCCACATGATGATAACTTTTTTATAAATGTTGGTTTATCACGTGAACAGGATATATTGATACGTGATGGTTTAAACGTATTGGTGATTGTTGTGGATTACAGCCACGTGCTGAATCAATTGACATTCGTCTTGGTGCAAAACCAGATGGTTCAGAAAATCTAAAACCATTTTGAAAGTTGGATAAAACAAGTAGATGTTGTCATTGATTATAGAGGTGTTAAACCACCTGGTTCAACCTCTGGTACAGAGTTAACATGTTTTAATACCTCATTGAAAAAACGTCTAGTTCGTTTTGATTCATACTAAAAATTTATACTTTATAAACTTGTAATTGTTGAACTTTTAATTTTAAAATCATTCTCATTGATTTTTTCCAATGATAATTGTAATCTTATTCTCGACATTTTTGTTTATTAATTTTAAAACATTTAAAAAATTATTCTCTTTTTTCTTTGTCAGAAAAAAATATATTTAATAGATGTATTTGCGTTGTTCAAAAAAAATATTCGTGTTCTTTAAATATGTTGATGCTGCTGGTGATTATTTAGTTTTATTTATTAATTTGTTATTTTAACAGTGTGACGATGATGATTATTTTTTTTTTTTTTCACTTGAAGGTTTTTATGTTGTTGTTGATGATGATGATGATGATTTTGCACATTTACTAGTTTTTGAGTGTCTTGTTAGTAATGAGTTACGCAAGTAAGCTTTACTGCAAACTGTGCAGGTATATGTCTTCGGGTTTTCATTATGATGAGTATCTATATGGTATTGTAATCCTGTTTTAGTCAAATATTTTTTGGGGCAATGATCACATAAAAATTGCATTCTATCTGAGTCACGATGAATTATTTGATGTTGTTTAAGGTCAGAGTTTCGATAAAATGACTTTCCACAGTCTGAACATGGATATCGTCTCTCTTTAGTATGGCTTTTCATATGTTCATGTAATGCAGATGAATTACGAAATTTTTTTTTGCAGTAGGAACATGTGTTTTCTTCCATATTCTTTACATATTCTTTAAAAAAATTATCATCATCATCCTCATTTTCTTGATCTTCTTCTTCATCAATATCTTTATCATTTTCAACACTACTATTTTTTTTATCATCATCATTATCATTTTCTTGATGTTCTGCATCTTTATCTTCATAATAAATGTCATCAGCAGTTTTATTATATTCTTTATCTTCTTTATCATCAACATCTGCATCATTTTTAATATCTGAATCATTACTATTATCCTGGTAATAATCAGCCCACATCTGGCTTGTTGACCAATTTAATAAATTAACAGTTGTTGTATTTGACACGTCCTTTATAATGTCATTATCATCATCATCCTCATTTTCTTGATCTTCATCAATATCTTTATCATTTCAACACTACTATATCATCATATCATTTTCTTGATCTGCATCTTTATCTTCATGTCATCAGCAGTCTTCATCATTATCATATCTGAATCATTACTATTATCCTGGTAATAATCAGTCTGGCTTATTTAATAAATTAACAGTTCACACGTCCTTTATAATGTCATTATCATCATCATCCTCATTTTCTTGATCTTCTTCTTCATCAATATCTTTATCATTTTCAACACTACTATTTTTTTTATCATCATCATTATCATTTTCTTGATGTTCTGCATCTTTATCTTCATAATAAATGTCATCAGCAGTTTTTTTATATTCTTCATCATCAACATCTTCATCATTTTTAATATCTGAATCATTACTATTATCCTGGTAATAATCAGCCCACATCTGGCTTGTTGACCAATTTAATAAATTAACAGTTGTTGTATTTGACACGTCCTTTATAATGTCATTATCATCATCATCCTCATTTTCTTGATCTTCTTCTTCATCAATATCTTTATCATTTTCAACACTACTATTTTTTTTATCATCATCATTATCATTTTCTTGATGTTCTGCATCTTTATCTTCATAATAAATGTCATCAGCAGTTTTTTTATATTCTTCATCATCAACATCTTCATCATTTTTAATATCTGAATCATTACTATTATTCTGGTAATAATCAGCCCACATCTGGCTTGTTGACCAATTTAATAAATTAATAGTTGTTGTATTTGACACGTCTTTTAAAATGTCATTGTCATTATTTTCAATTATTTTAGTTGGTTTTTCAAACGAGTTTCTTTTTATCTGTAACATAAATATTTTTTATTGAATAATTTAATAAATAACAATCAGAATTATTTAAAATATATAAATAATAATATTATTTATTTACCCTTTTATTGCTTAGTGAATCATCAAATCTGGATGTATCACTATTAATTTTATCAATGCTTGGCACAATATTATTATCAATATGTGGTGGTTCATGTTGTTGAATTACATCTGCAATATCCTCATTGTGTACATTTGTTTGTTTTCTTTTTAAATTAACTACTTCACTTGTTTTTTTTTTATGTAATTGAAAGTTATCAGAATAATTAACTTTATCCATTTTAATATTCACGCGTAATGAGGATGATAATTAAACCTGTTGATATTTTTTCACACTGACTAACTTTTGTGTAAAATATTAAGTTTATTTTCTTTTCTTTTATTTAGAGGATGTTAAACCTGTTGATATTTTTTCACACTGACAAACTTTTGTGTAAAATATTATGTTTATTTTATTTTCTTTTATTTTCTTTTTCAACTTATTATGATTATTATTATTATCAATTCTTGTTTATATTATTGATTTTTTTCAATTGTATTATTTTAAATATGAAAAATAAAAATATATAATTTAAAATTTGAAATTTAAAATATTAAATAATTATCATAATCAATTAGTTAAATTTATTTTAAATATATATCTATGAAATAAAAAATAAAATAATTTTTTTTTTATTTTAAGATTATTTATGTCAGCAACTCCAACATCATGAGATGCCGCATTGTTGACATTCTTTTGTTGTCTTTTTTTCTCGTATTTGTTGTAATTTTTTTTATAATCATCATCATCTTTATCATCAACAATTTTATCAGCATCAGCATTATTATAAATTTTACATTTTGTATTATTAATTCTATTATTATTTTTCTTTTTACTTTTAATATCATCAACTTTTTTTTTACTATTATTATTATCAATGCTTGTAAAATATAAACCACATGTACAAGATAAAAAATGCTCATAATTTTCACTTATATTTGCCATAGTTTTTTAAATATATTTTATTTATAAAAAAATAGAAGAAAAAGCTAGAATAATAATTGAAGAATATAACAACAGTAAGTACTGTTATTTTTGATAAATTATTTATGTCATCTAAATTGTTTCACTTTGTATAAAAAACCACCAAACATAACTTGTTATTGTGTCAAAAATAATTGTTGATATATTTTTGTTTACAAATTATTAGCTAACAGCATGATTTTCGTCTTGTTATTATTCCAGCGATCTAATTATTAGGTATATTTAAATTACTATCATTCATTTATCAATAAACACACGTTCAATTATTGTTGTTAAATTTTAACAATAAAACTGATGCTGTGATGCACTGTATATAAAATGATTGTTGGCTAAATCCCAATGGCGATTAAAAAAATGATGAATAGAAGTAAAAAACAGTAAAAAAATTGAAAAAATAATAAAAAACAATTTGGAGCAGAAAGTGCTGCACTCTGTAACGAGGTGGTACAAATGTGCATCTAGCTTACCGACGAATTTAAAATAAATAAATTTTAAAAATACACAGAATGATGTCACGATGCTGTGTTAATAAAAAATTTAAAAAAAGGAAAAACATGAAAGAGTGATGATTAACGTTGGGATAATTTATCCTGTCTTTAAAATTTTATTGGATTTATATTTTCCTTTTTTTCTATGAAATTTCGAGGAAAATAATTTGTTACATTCAATTGTTGTGAAAAAATTAACATTCAAATGAACAATCACATCTTTCAGAATTTTATTGAACCAATATAATTTATTCTTTAATATTTTTTCAATAAAATTCTTCTTTGTATTTAATTTGTGTCAAAAAAAAAAAATCCATCAAAATTCAAATTGCAAAAATAAATAAAAGCAACTAAAGTTTAAACTTTACTAGCTTCAGGTCAATTAATTTTATGATCATGTCATCCGGATCAATTGCTATTTCTGGTGGTGGTTAACGTGATTCTGATGACGTTGATTTTTAAATTGATTTACCAGTAATATTAAATACAAAAAAAAAAAAAAAAAAAAGTACCCTGTGTACTTTTAGCTTGTCATCTTGGTGAAAAAATTTTACCAATAAATATCATGTACAACCTATGAAATTATAAATATTTCAAACTTTTGGTTCTTTTAAAACACATACATTTCTTCGATATATAAATTACATTTTTTTATAAATTAAATAATATATTAATAATTATTAATTAGATTTCAAACTATTTCCATTAATTTTAATTATTTATTTTGGAATTACAATTTGTTGAAATTATAAAAATTTATTAATCAAAAAACAAAAAAATTATAAAGAAGTAATTATAAAAATAAATAAATATATAATTTATAAAGTAAAAAAAAAAGTTATTGTCAGAGTTATAATTATTATCTACTATAAGCGTTGTAATAATTATACCACGTAAATTAACAAGGACAATTGTTGAGTGTAATTGTATTTTTTGAATTCATCATTTACAATTATTTTTGAAATTGTTTTATAATAATGCAATTGGCCTTGTTTTTGTGGTATGGAAATATCAATTTAATTATATACATTGATAAATTATTAGAGCAATCGAAATATTCCATGTAATTCAACAAAACATTTATTGAGTGTAATTATATTTTGTTTAAAATTATTATCAAACAAAATACATTAGTATGACTATTGACTGTTAAAATAAATTATTGTTAATTTTGAAAAATAATATTATTGGAGTTATAATTACTTTCTACTATAAAAATTATAATAATTATACCACGTATTTTAACAAGGCATTTATTGAGTGTAGTTATATTTTTAAAATTTAAAGTTTATTGCTGATGCAATAATTATGCCTTGTTTAGGTGATTAAAAAAATATAGGTATAAATAAAAAATCGTCGTCAATTGCAAAAATGGTTGAAAG